>NW_028261391.1:38646392-38903892 GCF_051295495.1 Thamnophis sirtalis
TTTTCAGTATAGTCAGCAGATCTGGCCTGTCCATAAAGAGAATTAAGGTGATGAATGTGATTCCGATTCTCCCTATGGACAGGCCAGATTTGAACAGGCTATCTTTGCCTAGACAAAAGTGGTTCTTCACTTTCCACTTGGTTAATTTTAAACTTATATACGGTGAGGAGTCCCTCTTCCCAGAGACCTTATAGCCAAGAAATAACTTTATGCTTTCACAAAAATTCTTGCCAGGCTCTTCTAATTCTAATGCCTATACATTTTTATGCTTTGTGTAATCCAACTTCCTGGGAAGACTTCAGAGACAATGCTTTTTGAATCTATATTTCTGCAGCCAGAGGCTCTCCAAATATGCTGAACTGTAACTTTCACTATGTCCAGTCAGAATGTTAATTATTGATAAAATAATGAAGCAAGAGACTTCCACGTAGCCTCTATCAACAATTCTTTAATTTGTCCCAAATACTCAGAAGCATCTGTACAATAACTTCCTGACAGTCAGTAAGACTATCAAATAGCTCAAGTCCCCCAATTGAACCAATTGTCATGGCCCACGGTTATCTTCCTCAAAGAGGGCCAAGCTGATTATCTGGAAATTAAAAAAAAACCCTCTACTATCAAAACTGAAGGACCAGAAACAGCCTCTACTGGGTTAATGCATAGGACTAACCTGAAATTAGATGTAGGTCCCCTCCCTTTAAAATATTGATAACAATATGTGGACAACCAGAAACTATCAAGGCCACGGAGTAGCTTTCTATAAAGGAATGGCCTTAATGGAAGCTAAAACTTTGTTCCTAGCTTGATCACAGTTAAACAAGCTCTTTTGCTTTAGCTCTGCCTAGGTATAGTATTAAAGGCTAAAATTGCTGGACCAATTTTGGAGAGAGATGATATCTGACAATATGGATTCCTTGACTCTCTGACAAGTTTCAGCCTTGAAACTTGACTATTGGAAGAAAACTGATTTAGACAATGCTATTACCTGTGTTCTCTCAATGCAATGCAAAAGTATAGCATGCCTTACAAGAAAAGTAGATTTTATTTATAACAAGCACAATTTTGGCTGAAGTCCTATTAGACTGAGAAACCCAATCAGCCTTATGGAGTTAGGCATTAATTCTGCATCAGTTGCAGGCACTAGTGAAAAAGAAGAGACTAGTTCAGTATCCCCTGTTTTACAAAGTTCTGTAGGGTCAATACTCCTTCCCCTGCTCTCTAACATTTATATGAAACCAATGTGTTATAGTCATTGGAGAGTTTAAGAAAGATTTTTATCAGTATGCTAATACTCAACCTACACCATCACCCAAAACTTCGTGGACAATGTTCAGAGGCTGTCAGAGTCGAGCTAGGACAAAACAGGTTGCATATGAATATAAACAAGGATGTTTGTCTAGTGAGACTCGGCATTAACTTTAGTGTTATCTTGGCCTGGCAGCCACTATTTATGAAGAAGCAGATTTGAGACTTGGGGTACTTCTAGAGTCACAGCTTCTGATAGAACTGCAGGTAAAAGCTGGGGCTCGATTGGCTTATGCCTAATTTCAGTTATCATATCCCTGTAGTCTTAACTGGTGCAAGAGGTTCCTGCTTTAATAACTTAGGCTATTATTTTTTTCATCTCATTCAAACGTGTCTCATTCTTGTAGACTGCCTGGACAAGAATCTGTAGTTTCTTTGGCAAAGTTTTTCAGAAGTGATTTACCATTGTTTCTTTTCTAGGACTGAGAGTGAGTCACTAGCCCAAGGCCACCCAGCTGACTTGTGCCTAAGGCAGATTAGAACTCATGTTATCAGCTTCTAGTCTGATATCTTAATCACTATACCAAACTGGGTTTTATTATTACCACCCATTAAACCACCACATTGTGATTTACATGGAGTTATCTTTGAAGACCATTTGGAAGCTTCAATTGGTTTAGAATGAAATGACTTGTATACTATTTGGCACCTACCTCTGGGGACATATTACAGCTTTGCTACACTAGGGACATATTACACTTTTGCTACACTGGACACATATTATGCCTTTGCTTTACATCCTGTACTGGCCAATTAATTTCTGAGTGAAAAATAGAGCCACTATAAAGCTCTGTGTGGCTTGGCACTTTGGTACCCATGGACCTATTTTCAGGAAGTAAAGAGAGATAAAGATGCTGATTCTTCAGAGGAATTTTTTTTAACCATCCTATCTATCATATACTATCTATAAAATTAATTGGCCACCCATCACATGCACACTATGATGCATCTATGGAAAGGCCTCCCTTTGGAAATCACCCTGCATTCCTTCCTGATTACATTCAGAAAGATGCCAAAAGCAGAAATCTTTTGGAGGTCATTCTATTTTATTTGAATCTCCTGCCCTACAGTTTGCTTTTATATCATCCCAACTGCTAAGAGTTGTTTGATCAGAGCATTATAGAATTGTAATCAATAACTGGATAATTTTTTTCATACATGCATCCATCTTGTAAGCAATTTTTTGAGCTATCCTTGAAATAAGAACAGGAGCATTGAACAAATGATCATATGTCAAAGAGCTAAACATTAAGATAAAATATCAATATCCCAAATATCTGGGAAAATGTCAAGGTAGAGGGATTGGAAGGAATGTGAACTCTAGTCTTACCATTTTATATTGCGGTAATAATGATAGGAGTTTGGGGGGATATTGTGGGAGTTTATGGGTTCTTCTAATGTGAATCTTTAATTTTGTAAGCTACCCAGAATTACTGTGTGTTAGTTGGGTGGCCATATAAATTTGTTTAATAATAAATAATTAAATAATAAAGATCTGTTAAGGTCGATATAAAAATAAGGAAGGCTATTAGCACTTCAAGCAGTTGATTTTAATTCTGCGTGGAGAGTCCAGCATGCTGCCTGGATAATTATCCTTCTCAAGTAGAACATTACTAATCTCTAAAATGGATAATTATAAAAGAGGCACCTGGTGGTCTCATGCCATTTCTTTGTTTTAAAAAAAATACTGGAAGAACAGAACTCCATGATTCCAACATTTTACTTCTCAATACATTAACTCTTGTTACTTTAAGATAACAAGTTAACTCTGCTCCATTATATCAAATAGATAAACAAAATGTATTTTGTAATAGAGTTTCTTTGATTCCTTTGGCCTATATAAACTTCCCACAGCTCTGAAATAGCCTGAGTTGTTTAAGAACTTTCTTGATGAAAGTTTTTCACCCTCTTTGGAGTACTATTCCTTAGGTGGTAATCTTGACTTATGCACACTAATATTGATGGACATATGTGCATATTATGATACTTCCTGGGAAATGGTGCAGATAATATATCTGAAATAACTTCATTCAATGTAGCATTTTCAAATGTATTGGAAAAAGGCTCACAGATTCTCCATGATGGCTTAGAATTCTAAAAGTTCCAATCAAAATGTTAGGGGAAGGTTATAATAAATTTGCAAAAGAATTGATCCATAGAAATGACATATTCAGGTAGAGGCTGAGATGCAATCACAAGTCAAGTTCATCCCATGTTCCTGGCAATTGCCATTGTCAGGAGCTTACTTTTGTGTTAAATTTCATTTTTCTGGTTGTGATTGTTTCATCAAATAGGCAACAATTGCAGGCAGAAAATACTACTGCAATAGTGATAAGGTTCTGCTGAGCCATATTGCATCAAGAGCTCTCACTTGTTACTACAAGAGATATCTGGCCTGCCTTGCTTCACAACTGTTGCCACCCAGTGTGATGGTTCAATATCAAAATGGGTAAAAAGCTTAAAATATAACAGTTAACATCAGCTTGGGGATTTTCCTACATTCGCAAATGAACAAAGTGCCTGAGCTTTATTTTCCAGAGAGAGGAAAGTAAAGATGTCGTCAAAAGAAAAGATAGCAAAAGTGAATCCAAAATCATTAGTTTGTTTGTTGAGTAGGGGAATTGTTTAACAGTATTCATATTGAAAGAAAATGAATGTACACATTGAGAAAATCTGGGAAGTATAGTGAAGCTTTACTCTTGATAGAGAATACCCAAGCCAACCTTTTGCATTTAAGTAGGTAACTGAAAAATGTACAAATGTGAGAAAGTTTATTTGTAGATTTAGTAATATAGAGAAAATGTATGATAAAGTGAATAGGTTTGAATTGTGGAAAGTTTTGCATAAATACTGAGTTGAAATGTGCATGTTGAATTCAACAATAATAATATGTGATGAAAACAAAGAATGCACATGAATAAATTAAATCATAAATGAATGGTTCTATGAATATGAACAAAAAATAAGAGATATGTCATCTTGGTTGTTTAACATTATGAATCAATGTAAAGGATATGCTACTTATGATCTTACGTTGATTGGGAATAGAATGCATGTATATTTATTCATACATTTTATTCCATATTTTGACTGAAACTTCATCAACAGCAATTGTTGGATTTGCAAGGAGTATGGGTCTGATAATAATACATCAAAAACCAAAGTGGTTGTACTTTTCAGGGAAAATAGAATAAACAATTGCAACTTGTGATTAATGGCAAACAAAACTTGAAGCAATTTGATGAAATTGTGTACCGTGTACCGTGGTGGGGTACTTTTATTAAAGTTGGGGAAATAGAAATTTTAAGACATTCATGTCCTGGTAGCAATACAATAGAGTAGATAATATGTGGTCTATTGTGGAGAATGAGTGTTGAAAGAACCAAAAAGTGTGTCTATTGCAATGCTTCTCCTCACTAGCATGGAAATGAATAAATATAAAAGTAAGAACAATGAAATGGGAATGGGATACTTAATAAGTAAGGTAAAACAAGAAGAGACAAGAGTCAAATATGAATGATTGCTAAATACAACAATGGGTAACAAGTACAAAACAAGAATGTCAGTGGGTGATTAGAGAGAATGAATAAGATTTGGATCACAAAACAATTATATGAAGGAAAACTAATTGGGTCAAGAGAATATTAAGTTTTAAAAGTTGACCTTAAAAAAAAGAAAAGATGAAAAATTTAAAGAACATGATGTATTGTATAACACAGAGGATAGATGTGGTGGAAGCAAAAATGGTTTACAAGGCATAAAGATACAATGTTGTTGGTGTAAACTAGATTAGATTGCAGTAGATAGTAGATTGTTCTACTTTGTTCTGATGTCCTAATTCTAAAATCAAGGACGCACACTGCGTCCATATCTACTTAAGTTGCACAGCAAAAATACAAAAGGCAATAATGTATGAGATCAGATATAGAATAAAAATTGGAGACTGTAAAACTAATAAGATATGAAGATAAACAATCTTGTAGCCAAACACAAACATATGGATTGTCTCCAGAGCAACTGCTAGCCTTTGGATGAGACTGAGTATAGGAGACAATTAAGAAAAGGATTGAAGATATAGAGGCACAATGAATTTAGTCAACCTTCCACATACATCTAGACAAAGTAATTTTTCAATTACCCAAGCTCATTTACTCAGCCTAAATATTGTTGACTTTTTACCAAAGCCTTCATCCAAGTAGTTTGGAGTGGGAGTTTTAATAATAATTCAGACAAGCAGAGATTATGCTGTGTAAATATGGACAGGTTAAGTCTATTGAAGACACAATTTTGACATATACATTTCATACTGGTTTCTACCTAAGGCAGTTATTATTAATACTGACCTGAGCGTTTAGATGATATTTATTTGTGTTGGTAGAAAAAAGCTCAAGATCAGGGTTGTCAAATTCACGTCATCACGGCTATCGTGACTTTTCCTCCATTCACTAAACTGGATGGGAGAATGGCCAGTGTGTGACTTATCTGGCCCATGGGTCACGAATTTGACAACCCTGCTCAAGATGATTTAAGCAGTTGTAAACTACTGATTTCTTCAAGGACTTAACCATACTATATTTTACAAGGTCATATTAATGTGTGTAACTGCTTATGGTTCTGTTATGTATATCCTTTTTATGACAATTATTAATACAAATATACAGGAATAGATCTAACTTACAGTATCTAATTAATATTAAAAATTGGTGTAGTAGTAGATACAGCAACTGCTACTCAACTTTGCTGATGTCAAAAAGCTAAGCAAAATGAATCCTGATTAATTTTTGGTAGACATCACTAGAAAATACTAGGGTTGACTAAGACAAAAACAAACAAAAAATCTATTAGTTGTTTCTTCATGGACTTGTCCATGAAGTGAGAGGTTCTAAGGTAGCAAATTATGTCCTATCATAGGTATGCAATATTTGGTTACAAAGCAGGCACTTGGATATTTTCCTGAGGCTGTGTACATTTGTGTAAAACCATTATATACTGGTATGATATATATCATTTCCAACTGCAGATTCTTTATTATCAGTGGCAACCTTTAAATGATAGGCTTTCATATCCCTCACAGGACATTGCGTCTCTTACAGTCTAATTAGATCAATATTGATGATATAGATATTAATAAAAATCTATAAAGTAATATTGTATCACTTCTCACCTTTGTGAACTGGAGATGCCTCCTTATTATTTCAGACAGCTAGGAATTACAGTCAATGATAATCTCCACCAATTGTAAATTAGAGCTTGCTCAATTTAGACCAAAAGCTTAAAGGAATAATACTATTGTGGAGAATAGCGTGATCTCTGTTTTCTATTTTTCTGCAATCCATGACTATAAGCGGGTTACATAGCCATTCCTATGTTTTGATTTTCATTGGCTCGAATCAAAGAAGTAGACCTTTTTGGCAAAATGATTGCAGAGGCTTCTTTACACCGACTGCCTGGCAGCAGACAATGCTTGCTATTTCAATATGTTTTCCAAGTGATTGAAAAGCCGCAACATGCGGTTGGCCTCTCCTTTGTTGGACATGATGGCTTTGGCAGATGACACTGAAGAGACCTGACTTGCTCTGCAACTCTATCTCTGTCAGACTGCAGTGATTCATCTATGTACTTAAAAGCTATCCATAAATATGTCTCTGCTTGCTGGTCTGATGCACTGAATCCTAATCAATCTGCATCTCCTAGCACCATCAATCAGGCTACCTGTGTATTTTCACCTCAATTTTGAGACTGGTCAATCCTATGCATCCATGTATAGAATTTCAATGTGCACAATGACTATTAATCATTGACTGGATTTGTGCCTGCTGTGGCTGTAGATTGCTGATTCTCTCCATATCTCTCTGTCAAAATTTGTCCATTGTACAAAAGAGGCAACCCTGAAAATTACAGAAAATATTCAGGAAATAAAACAGTCAGATATAAAAAGGTTGTTTTACTCTGGTAGCAAAAAGCAGATGGGCAAACAGAATGCCCCTAATAGAATAATGTTAGGTTCTCTCCTTGTTTTCAAAATATAGGAGAAAATATCAGAACAACAGATAAAGCTTTAGAATCTTCCTGAATATTCTGTTCAGGAACATGTGCTCAATTTTTTCTACAAACAACTTAGTGCTGGTTTAACATGGCAAGCTTTTTAAAAAAAAATAAGACTGAAGACAATTTATCAACCATCTCATAATTTAAACAGTTCTTCAGCCTCCTCTACATGGCTGTTTGGCAGATGGATAGGAAAGATGAATGGTAACAGAACAAGCTAATATTTTGGTCCTAGAAAAATCAGTGGTGGAATACTTTTACATACAGTTGTTACAGTGCAAGCATTGGCCAGTCAGTGCAGAAACAAATGTATTTATTTATTTATTATAATTTGACAAACAAAAACAGGAATAATATAAAAATACAATAACAGGGACAATAGGAATGTTAGTGCATTTATTATGTACAGCCCTCTTCGGACCTCTTAAGTATGAAGTGAGGTCCATGGAAGTCAATTTGTGATTAAAACTGTGAAAATGTGAGCAAAAGAGTTCAATAGCTTTTACCACTGCTGAAACCAAACCTGATAATTCTTACCTAATCAAAATGCATTGAAATAATCAAAACAGTGCCTACTGTAAGCACTATAGAGTTCAGTATCAATTGTAGGAACTTGCTGTATCTTGTATGAGGAAATTGGTATGAAAGAATATTAATTATTTCATGCAGAAAGTTCCAATGAAGAAAGCAAGACTTTACAGTTCCTAGCAAAGACTATACTTATTTTTTTCCATATACAACTTTTGAGTGCAATGAATGATTTTAGTTGCATGCAAACAATTAAGAAATTGTGTTGTTCTCCTGTGCTGATGTTGCTACTCTATATAGCAGAGGTCTCCAACTTTGGCAACTTTTAAGACTTGTGGACTTCAACTCCCAGAGTTGAATTCTGGGAGTTGAAGTCCACAAGTCTTAAAGTTGCCAAGGTTGGACACCCCTGCTATACAGTATATAATTCTACCAATTCATCTAAAATGTTGAAAATTTGTCAAGAATATCTACATTTTGCAAAATAAGTAAAACCTAAGGAACAGTGATAGCAGACCCAGGAGTCCATACTTAATTGCTATCCAATTTCTTCAAATAACTTTCCAAGCACAAACTAATTCCCATGTAGCCTTAGTTTGCCTTTCCTGAAAACTGCCTGTTCACTTTGTCCATACAGGCTCTGTTCTTTTTTGGAAGATCTTAAGCAAAATTCTACTTGTATGAATAATTTATTTACTAAAGCAATTTACACATGCTCTTCAATCTCTTCTGTATGGTTTCTATACATACATTATTTTTTAATCTGTAATCCACACATCACATGAAAGGTTATCATTTTAATTGTCTCTTTTCCTGCAGCTTTAAACTGTTCAATGGGTTATTCATCCACACCAGATATTTTCCTATTGACAGCTGGTTTGTTGTATGTCAAACCTCACTTTTTAATGAACTGGGCTCCTGAATATATTTTATCTCTGTTTCCGTAATTTCATGATTTTGTTAGTAAAGAAATAATCTATGTTCCCTGAACCTCATTTGTGGTATGACCTATTTTGTGATTACTCTTAAGTAGTCCTATTGTAATTGTCCTACCATTTCTGTCATTTTAAATAAATAACTCATATTTTTCTTTTTCTTTTTTCTTGTTGACAGTGTATGAAATAACTTCTCTGTCCTTTTTTGCTTGACAATATTTATTTATTGCCCAACTTTCATGTTGCCCAATGCTTTCTTTCTCAGTTTTCATTATCATTCTTTTTTTTAAGTTTTGGGGAATATTAAATGTTTGTCCCCAAATATAAGGGGCCTACTGAGATACTCTTTTTGAAGTTTTTCACAGAAAGTGTTAGAAACTCAGAAATGTGAAGACAATGAAACAATACTAATGGTGAATAAATAGTTCTTCCTTCAGCTACTACTCAGCAGAAGAAAGGCTGAACCCATGCTTCTTAGCCACCATATTCCTATTCATGCAAGCAGTAATTGTGGTAACTACTGCAGATAGATTTGGAGAAGTGAAGGAGGGATGGATAAGGGATAATCATCTTAAAATGATCTTTAAAAGATCATCCTACTACTTAGAAGGCCTGCTACTCTGAATGCATCCAAATACTTTTTAGAGGTGTGTTTGATGGAACTTGAAGAAAAGTTTATGTAGGGTAAACAGAAAAAAAGTTAAGGCAAGATGGCCATCCTTCTGTTTATTTATTGGTCTATTTCTTTCATTTAATCTAGCATTGTACATATGATATATATCTTTAATGCTGTTATATACATTATAAGAGTGATGCATTTCTAGATGAAAAACTTTTTGGTATAATGTTAGCCCTGTTATTTATTTTAACTGTATTTCTATTAATTTTGTCTTCTTTGTGTTCTGTTTTACTATATCCTCTTTCCTTTCCATAACAACTTTTCTAAACTAGCCGCATAATTTATTTTCCTTCATTCTATACTTCATTCCTGCCACTGTTTTTCTGCCTCCTCATTTCTTCTTGCCCATGTTTCTCCAGATCCCTATGTAACTGCACAGTGTGCACTCCTTTTGGTCTCTTTATTCAGTAATTACTTTCTCTCTTATCTTGGTGATAGAATACCTACTTCTGTGTTCAGTCTCTGAAATCCCCAGATAAAAGATTTCATGTAACACAATAAGAAAGAACTACAGCTTGAAACTTGTAGCATGACTGGAACAATTGCAAAATTATTATGGACTGGAAAAGACAGTGTTGGGTTTAATGGACCCATGGCTTAATTTATTATCAGGCAGTGTACATTTTATATACTATCTGTTACTCTGTTTTACTTTCTGTCCTCTATTTGCATATCCTCTTCAGTTTTTGCAACATATGTAGAGAGGAATAATTGCCTTCCTGTTAGCTAAAGGTTTTAAGGTTTTGTAAGAGATCAGAGACAAATACTGCTATATACACAGTTATCATTTTACCACTGGAGTCCTGGAGCAGCCAGTCACCTTGATCTCTCACAAGGAGAAGCAGAATGAAGCAACGTGGCACTAAGACTTACAATGGGAAACAACATCTTGGGTGATTCCCTTTTTATCACCTCCCTAACTGATACAGTTATTGGTGCTTGTAATATATCCTAGCAGGGGCAAATATTTTGTGAAAATGTTTACTTACATATTGTTGGAAAAAATAATCCTGTAGTATTTTTTAAGAAAAAAATGAGGCCTAAAGGACAGAAGAAATTATATGTAAGGAATTTTGAGGCAAGTGTGATCCATAGTCTATATATGTTTGTAACTGGGGTTATATATCATATATGTATTGGCAGTGGGTGATAAAGTTCAAAGAATTCTATTAGAACTTAGTAAGTTGCAGCTCAATGTTGATGAACAGAAATCAATGACTCCCAGAAACATTGATGTTTCTGTGACAGAGCTGCATGATAACGTAAAGCAAAATTAGAAGCAAGAACAAGAAATATTGGTAATTAAAAACTGGATCTTTGTAGGCGATAGAAAAGTCCGTAATTATCTAGCTAAAGAGCCGTCTCCCCTTGAAGTCTGTGGGATATTAGGTTTGCTAATTTGTTTTGCATGAATAAATGTGTTTCTTGCTGTTCAACATATGTCTGGTGCCATGAAATTATGGACTTCCTTGGAGTTTTGTCTTAGAAGTATAGAGACTTTGAAACTTCTAAAATCCAAAGAATTTTTGGTTTTAAAGTTTTAATATTAATATTGTCCCTGAAAGAAAAAAAGATGCATAGCCTAATTTTTCCCCACTGTCTTTATCTACATCACACATAAAATGGGACCATCTTTCCAAAATATCTTCCTTTCCTGGATAGAAAAAAATAAAATAAATAAACTTACCATTGAAATATATTTCCAAATGTATAATTAAAACAAATCCACATTTTTGAACCTACAGCTCTGAGCACATACTGTTTCCAAATGGCTCAAAAATCAGGAGCAATTTAAAATCATAGCTTGCAGTTCTAAAATGTATAGAAAGGAGAGTAAATCAACATAAAAAATGCTCGTCCTTTTCTTGGGTGATGTCACTGACATGAAAGTATTCTCTGCTAATAGCAGACCAATGAGTTACCTTTGGCCAATTGCTTGTTTTGAGCTCAGTACATGCTGAGTGTATATCTAGTAGTGCAATTAATCACAGTCACAGGATTGATTGATTACCTTCCAATCCATTTGAGCACAATTTATGCAGACAAAATAATAATTTCAGAATGTCTGGTTTAGCAAATGGGTTACCCCTTTTCTCTCAGTTTTGATGGACAAAATATCAGAAAAAAACATGACTGGAGCTTCTAAATTTATCTGCTTTTCTTTCAATTGATGAATATTATTTGCAGCTTGTATAACAAAGTTTGGAGTAGTATCTATTTACTAAATATTTGTATTCAATCCCACAGATATATATATTGAAACACAAGTAGGCATAAACCCCTGTATGAAAGTTTTTAAAACAACCATGTCTTTTCTTTAAAGCAGTTTTGCAATTCTGTTTAAAGCAACCATAACTTTAAATAGAAGAGTTCCTTTAAAGACTGACAGACTGGTTCTATTTTTACAGTCCCACATAATAAGGCAACATTTTGGAACTGAATACAAACTCATGCACAACTCTACTTAAGACTGTTTTCCAGTGCACATTCTAAAAAATATGTATTCCAGAATGAGCTACATGAAACTTATGACATCTGTTCACTTGGACCAAGTTTTTTTTTTTAAGAAATAGAATAAGATTGGTTACACATGTGCAGACAGTCACATGTCTTTGAATATAGGTAATGTGGATGTCATATCTTCATCATAATTGCTCCTAGTTAAAAAGGGAAAAGATAATTAGAATCAAATGCTCATCTTCTCCCTTCCTGTTTGTACCGAAAATGATGTTATTTGTATGCATTGATCCTACTCATGCCTAGTGACAGCCACTTCCAAGCTCCCATTATTTTTCAGGTTCTGGTAAGAAGGTCTCCTAAATGCATTTCATCATTCTTCATATAGGAGTTAACATATGTACTATAGCATTAGATATACACACTACCCTGAGTGGACCCAAAACAGAGGTGGAATTTTAAAAAACCTTAATAAATGAAATAAATACAATAGTCTTTAGTATTCATTGGATTTAGTATTTAGTAAGATTATATCCTGTGTGCATATCAATCTAGGCATTGGGTATTTCAACTAAACTATAATTTATAAAATTAATGATCATTTAGATATGTGAAATAAATTGCAGATGACTCTGCGCAGGGTTCTTGCATCAAATAAGTCATGGTGTGACATTTGGCTTACTGTATTATGTGAGATCAGAAATACTTGAATTAAGCCACTACAAGTCTTCATTATGCCATTATACCTTTTCTTATTTCTCTTAATATGACCTGGATGTCCTTTTTTGTGGTGCACAGCTTTTCCTTTGTGGTGTTCTGTATGATATTCCCCAGATCTTTAATGCTGACTGATGGTGACCAATTTCCCACTCCATATTCCGTGACCCTCCCAAACCATATTTAAAAAGTCATTCAGAAGAGATACAGATTGTTGCCATTGGTAACACATTAGTGCAGAGCACTTGAGAGGGTCTTTATACCTTCTGGAAGTGGCTGTGAGGCTGGAGGTATGAGTTGCATTAAAAGGTAGAAAGCAATAATGCTGCCGATTGTTTTCTCTTAGCACATGTATTATATATGCAGGTGTGTGAACAATTTAAAAGGAAAACCATGGCAATGAGTAAAGATTAGAGCTTTAAAATCATATACTTAACCTCTGTTAAACCTGTTGGGATTTTAAAAGGTTGTATGTCATTAAAAACAAACACATTCACAATGATTTTATTTTTCCTGAAGCAGAGTCTACTTTGCCATGCGCACTATTGCACTGAGTGGAAAGATAAATTATGAATGGCTCAATAGAGTTAAAAAGAAGAGAAAAAATCAGAAAGCATAGGTAATCACATGATAAACAGCAGCCATACATGAATAATTATGTGTGATACAGATATTCGCATGTGATCAGCTAATGAGATAATGGCCTTGATCACTCTTAAATTGTTAAAGAACAAAGTCGAATCCTAACAAATTTCCACTGAAAAAAATTCTGAAATCGGTCTAAGTTGCTAATGTCGAAATACTGAAAGGCAAAAAACCCCAAATATTCCCCCCACCCAACTGAAAAGGGAACTGAACTATGTACATCCCTTCTACCAATCCACACCTTTATTTTATGTTGATCCATTTCTATAGTAGTGTAGAAAAAATAAAGAAAGAAAACATTAGTAACTCCTCTGAAGATTCAAACCATTTTTTCCTAAAAAGCCAGGAGCAATATGATGAAGTATCAATGAGGAAACATTTGCAAACTCATAAGCTCCAAAGAGCTTCTAAATCATATTCTTCCATAAGGATACTATTTACATTAAGATTGTTGCCATGCAGATAGCACAAATTATATATTTGAATCAGTTGTCATAATGCCATAAGTACTTCTAACATTTGCATAATGATATCATCATATGATTTCAGAACACAAGTGACATCACTTGGTTCAGCCAACAGATACACAGATTCAATATTTCAGAGAATTAAAAATAGAAGTTTTATTGCGGTTTCCAAACTTGTAACTGCTGGAAAGAGGCAAAGTTTCAGGGGCTCAGAATTCTAGCATAGTTTTCAAACTGGCAGAGAATTCTTGTGTGGATGTTTCTATATTTTATTCTTAACAATATTTAACTTTTAGTACTGATTTTACCTCTTTATAATGATTGTTTGTATACAGTATGTGGTTTTGTATGATTGTCATAAACTGCCTAGAGTAAGTTTTTGTAGTATGGGAAACCATATAAATTATAACAATAAATTATATAGACTTATATAAATGTATTTATATAAAATTGTATAAATAAATGCAATATGCTGGGGAATTGAAATATTAATGTATTACTTTTTGGATATTGCTATTTCTAAGGTCTTTTGAAAGTGTTTTGCATACCGGTTTTGGTAGTTTATTTGTTGTAAAATATTGCTGGCAAATTAGTATTGATAATTATAATTATTTTACTTATATATTGCTCTTTCTTTCAAAGACTCCAAAAAATTGTGGAGAAGAGATGTGTGACAAAAATGTAACTAACATGTGGGATGTATGAGTTATTATCGTGTAAAGCTATACCTTTGGAAAGAGTAGCTGTGCATACTCTTTCTACATCATTAACAATTCTAAGCAAGGCCTGAGAGTTCTGGGAATTTAGAGTCACACATAGTCCATGAATATTTTTTGAAACCTTTACCTAACATTTTTTGAAACCTTTACCTAACTTCAATATCCTTTTAAAAAACATCAGTTTAGATGTCAGGTAAACTATTATTTTTCAAGAAGGGTAAGTGGCCAATATAAAGGAAAAAGATATATCCCAATTCACTTTTGGCTTTTCTTCCATTTACAATTTGATTAGGGCCCATCCATGTTATAATACTTAGTATTTAACTCCTGAAGGAATGTAGTCTTGACATAGAAAGCTAGTGTTCCTCTGGCATAAGAGATAGCATGTTTCCATCAGATCATGTCATGCATTGGCATATTTTTATTTGTGCTATGCACAAATAAAACAGAACCTAAGAACAGTTTTCCTGAACCTCACATGTTCCTTTAATGCAGGAGTATCAAACTGGCAGCCCACGGGCCATGCCCACCCCAGGTCCGAGAAGGGAAAAAATGTCACAAAACATCACATGATAGCAATGTGATGCTGTGTAGATGTAGATGTAGATAAATTTATTTATAGGCCGCCCTTTTCCCTGAGGGGACTCAGGGCGGCTTACAACGTATAGGGAAGGGAGTACACACAATGACATATAAAACAGTACGTAATTAAAAATAGAAGCAACATTCATTCATCATTCGGGAGGGGACGGATTATAATCTTTAACCCCAGGTCTGACGGGATAGCCAGATCTTGAGGGCTGTGCGGAAGGTCTGGAGGGTGGTGAGGGTACGAATCTCCACAGGGAGATCGTTCCAAAGGGTCGGAGCTACTACTGAAAAGGCTCTCCTCCGCGTAGTTGCCAGTCGACACTGACTGGCAGATGGAACTCGGAGGAGGCCTAATCTGTGTGATCTAATAGGTCGCAGGGAGGTAATTGGCAGGAGGCAGTCTCTCAAGTGAGTTTGACACCCATGCTTTAATGGTAGGTAGGAATGACCTTGGAAGACAGGAGGAAATGCTGCAGACTAGGCAATGGTCTGAACCTACAGAAGGAATGGGGGTGTGGAAATTGTCTCAGAAGGGACATTCCCTAGTTTCAGGACTGTAAAGGCAAGGATAAAAAGAGATGTACTTTCAAACTTGTACAATTTTTTTAATGTACATTACTAACACCTACCATCGATAGACAACAACTTCTGCAGATCTCTGATGTGAGACAGGCTTTCCAGAATGTTAACTTCCAGAAGGCAGCTGGGCCTGATGGAATCATGGGGTGGCTTGTTAGGGACTGTGAGCAGAGCTAGCTGGAGTGTTCACGGATATTTTCAATCCCTGTTGCAGTGCTCTATCCCTGCCTGCCTGAAGACCTCCATTATGGTGCCAGTCCCAAAGCAGACAGTTGTGGTATCTCTTAATGATTATAGACCATCTGTTGTCATGAAATATTTTGAGGCTACTCTTCCATCTACTTTGGACCCATACCAATTTGCATATAGGAGTAATAGACCAACTGATGATGCTATGTCTATTGTTGTCCATACTGTATTAAATCATTTGGAACAACAGGGAACATTTGTAAGGTTGCTATGTGTGGATTATAGCTCTGCCTTTAACACCATTCTACCCAATAGGTTGTTTCTTAAAATGTCCAATTTGGGTATAAATCAGAGGATTTGTTTGTGGATAAAGGATTTTCTGACAGGCCACAGTCAGTAAGGGTGGGATCTCACCATTCTTCTAGTCTGATATTAAGCACAGGAGCCCCCCCAGGGTTGTGTGCTAAGCCCCTTCCATTATACTTTATACACAGATGACTGTTTCCCATTGTATAACACCAACACAATTATTAAATTTGCGGATGACATGATAGTGGTGGGGCTCATTAATAAGAACAATGAGTCTGCTTACAGGAAGGAAGTACAAGGGCTGAAATTGTGGTTTAAAGAAACTAATCTTACACTTAACACCCAAAAAACCTAAATAACGTATAATTGACTTCAGGAGGAAGAGGGATGTACATTTACCATTGTACATAAATGGCGAGGAGGTGAAGAAGGTTGGTAGTTTTAAATTTCTGGGAATTTATATCTTGGAGGAGCTTTCATGGAGCATGAGAAGGAGAGATCACATGCTTGTGAAGAAGGCACAGAAGAGACTGTACTTCCTGAGAATGCTAAGAGAGATAAATCTATCTCAGCATCTACTTCTGTCCTACTATCACAGCACTATTGAGAGTGTCCTGACATACAGCATTCTTGCATGGTATGGGAGCAGCTCTGCAGCGGACAAAAAAGCTCTACAGAGAATCATTAAAACTGTCCAGAATATCACTGGGCTCCAGCTACCAGCCCTGGATGACATCTTCGCATGTCGCTGTTTGAGGAAGTTGCATAACATTCTCAGAGACTCTTCCCATCCTGCTTACAATCTTTTTAGACTGTTGCCTTCTGGCAGAAGATATAGAACAATTCAAACTAGGACCACACGTCTTCTGAATAGGTTTTATCCCAGAGCTATAATTGCAC
Organism: Thamnophis sirtalis; assembly: GCF_051295495.1. Lineage (NCBI taxonomy): Eukaryota > Metazoa > Chordata > Lepidosauria > Squamata > Natricidae > Thamnophis > Thamnophis sirtalis. The sequence goes on from NW_028261391.1 coordinate 38,663,461, forward strand.
TCAACAATGAACTAAAGGCCACCATCAGTGAGCTATTGGACAGCACTACTTGGTCTGTTGTGTGAATGCTTGGGTGGTTTAGGAGCAGGGAATTTTTTGGGTGGGTAGGGGTGTGCTTGGGGATTGTTATGTGTTTTGGGCCTGGTCTATGGATGTTATGTGAATTTCACTGTATGTGTAATTGAACAGAATTTTGGTAACTGAGGTACCAACAGATTTGGAGACATCATACGAAGGAAGACAGACCCACAGTATATAATTTATTTCTCAGTTATTAGCAAGACTGGTAACATTATTGTTGTCATTTTAAAAGAGCTGTTCACCTCTTTTAAAATGATGTTATTTAACTTCAAGTTAAAAAAATATTCAAGGACACCATCAATTTAAATCTTTGTCTGTTTATGCAAAAAAGCGTAGTTAGACATTGACAGAGACAAATAGGAAAGAGAAATGAAAAGCAAGAGAGAGGGGACAACCAATGAATGTGATCAAAGAGGAGTCTTATAGTATCTGCTAATGGGTGTATATATGTCAACTCTTTCTGACTGTCCTTGTTCTTTGTGCTTATTTACTTTTCACTGAATTTATAAAAGAAGATTGCTGACATTCTCCCATTTTTCATCAGAAGTTCACAGCCCATCCTCTGACTCCCCTTTGAAGAATAACCACCTGCATCATACAGATTCTTCTAAGCTACAGTGAAGATCATTGCACTATCTGAGTCAATATTTATCAGTCATTTTGTATATTTGAAGATGAAGCACAATGGCCAAATTTTATGAGCCATATTTTTATTGCATCATTATAGTGGTTGCCAGCTCCCCTTTGTTTTTCTTTTTTATATAGAACTTCTTTTCACTTAATCATATGTTTCTGCATTTATAATACTTAAATAATCATAAAGAGATAACTTTCTATTATCATTTATTTTATTGATAAATGGGTTAGGGTTAATTAGGGTTAGGGTTAATTCTTTCCAGTTTTGTCTTACTTTTAAACCAGTTCACAAAGTTTATTTCATTTTTCCCACATATTTTTCTGCATATTATACATATTCTTTTTCAGTGTGTGTGTGTGTGTGTATGTGTGTGTGTGTGTGTGTGTGTGTGTGTGTGTGTATAACATGCATTTCTACATCTTTATTTTTGAATATAGATAACTTTTTTCTAGCAAAATGAAATTCACAGTAATGTGATGATAATATATATGCTAAGGATACTCATTTATATCTTTCAACTATGGGCTGGCCAAGATTAGGTTTATGGTTTAGGTTTATTCAACTTGTATGCCGCCCTATTCCCGAGAGACTCAGGGCGGCGAACAACCATGGGGGAAGGGGTACAAATAACAACAATTACAGACAAACAAATTAAAATATAACAACAGTCGCAACATTCGAATGGGGCCGGAAGATTCTTCAGCCCCAGGCCTGCCGGAACAACCAGGTCTTAGTGGCTTTGTGGAAAGCTGGAAGGGTGGTGAGGGTCCTGATCTCAACGGACAGATCGTTCCAGAGGGCCGGAGCAGCCACAGAGAAGGCCCTCCCCTGAGGAGTTGCCAGCCGACACTGGCTGGTAGATGGAATTCGGAGGAAGCCTAGTCTTTGGGATCTAATAGGTTGTAGGGAGGTAATCGGCAGGAGGCGGTCTCTCAAGTACCCAGGTCCAATACAATGTAGGGCTTTAAAAGTAACGACTAGCACCTTGAAGAGAGACTGTCAAGGTTCTATTCCTGTGGGTTTGGATAGGGAGTAAACGTCTCCAACTCATTCATACCACCAAGACTGACTAACTGTGTTTGTTTAAGTTGCCCAGGTCTGAGAATATTTCATCTTTGACCTTGCATTTGCACCCTTTTCAAGGTTGGTAAATGATATAGGGCTTTTTTGGACATACAGCTCCTGCTTGAAAAGTAGGTGCCAGCTTGTGCCTTGGAAGGGCTCTATCTGGTACACCAGTTGCACTGTTTGAGAGTCTCTTCAAATAGTCATTCAAGCCCTAGACACCTTACAGTTTGATTATTGCAGTGGTCTCTATGGAGCATCTTTGAAGATCACCCATAAACTTCAACCACAGATTGGGGTAGTGTAAGCCATAATGGGAATGCCTCAATATGCCCATGTAACATCTCTGTTTTCAATGAGTTGCACTGGTTGCAATTTTGCTCCTAGGTATAATTCTAAGTTTTCCTTTGAATTATATGGTTTTCCCACTTGCAATGTATGCTGTGAAAGGTGGACCATAAGAAAGGCTGAGCAGCAAAGGATTGAGGCCTTTGAACTATGATACTGGAGAAGATTCCTGCGAGTCCCTTGGGCTGCAAGACAATCAAACTGGTCAGTCCTATAGGAGATCAATCCTGACTGCTCTTTACAAGGCTAGATCATGAAGCTGAAACTCAAATACTTGGGCCACTTAATGAGAAGGAAAGATTCACTGGAGAACAGCCTAATGCTGAGAAAGATTGAGGGCAAAAGAAGAAAGGGATGACAGAGAATGAGATGGATGGATGGATTCCCCAAGCAGTAGGCGAGAGCTTAAATGGACTTCAGAAGATATTAGAGGACAGGAAGGCCTGGAGGAACATTATCCATTGGGTCGTGATGGGTCGAACACAACCTTACAACTACAACAAAATAATTCAAGGTGCAAATTGAAAATGCCACAGTATTTGGTTACTTGAACTGCTTGTCTCCCAATGTTGCTGTGCTCTGTTTTCTATTAAACCATCTCTCTTAGAACCCCATAAGCATGCCTCTTCCATAGCAGTGCTTCCCTTCCCAAATTAGGGTTTCACTGACATCCAAATGGCCCTCACAGTGCTTTTATTTATAAAAGCCATTAAAACCTGGATCTTCATCCAGGCCTTTGGTGAGGGAGAATGGGACTTCTTAACTTCACATTAACATCTTTTATCTTTATTTTGTATTAATTTTATTGCAATTTTGGTTTGATTTTTGTAAGGTGCCCAGAGTTGTTAAGAGTGTGATGCCATAATACAGTATAGGTAGACCTCAACTTAAACCAGTTCATTTAGTACCATTCAAAGTTACTGTGGCACTGAAAAAGTAACTTATGACTGTTTTTCACACTTATGACTGTTATAGCACCCCCATGATCACATGATTAAAATTAAGATGCTTGGAAACTGGTTCCTATTTATGACAGTTGCAGTGTCCTGGGGTCATGTGGTCAGCTTTTGCAATCTTCTGACAAGCAAAGACAGTGAGGAATCCAATATTCATTTAACAACCTTGTTACTAACATAATAAATGCAATGCAATTTAATAACTATGGCAAGAAATATTGTAAAATAGGGCAAAACTCACTTAACAAATGTTTCACGTAGCGACATAAATATTGGGGTCAATTATGGTCGTAACTTGAGGACTACCTGTAATAATAATAGTATCATTTGAACATCATTGGCCTTGACAAAATCAACATCAGTCAGTTGCAAAAAGTATCTTTGCTTTAAAGAGCTTACATCCTTCAATACCATCAAACATTCACATCCATCTATCCCAGGTCCTTGGGAAAGACATGATAGGTGGATAAAAATGCCAAATCCTGCATGAACCTCTGTCTGATGGTGCAACAAACCCTAATAACAATAGTTTTCAATTAGTCATTACTCCAGAACCACTGAGACAGAGCAATAGAGAGTAATTGACTATCTGGATATTCTCTGGCTTTTCAAGGATGTTATATAGCTCATGAATTCTAACTTTCATTGGTCTTTTCAGACATCCAGTTCCACTTCACAGGGAGAGGTTTTCCCAATTCCATGGCGTTTTCACAAACAGAAGATTTTGTATAGTGACAGTTGTTCATCCAATATAAATTGTTTCCCCAGGATATCTTTGTTTTCTCTGTCTACCAATTGCAAGCTTGATAACTTCTGGTGGTGTCCACATCTTTCCATCCTTAATTCATACAATATCATTTGACTTGGCTGCAGGGTAATGCTCCTTCAGTTCTTGTTTTGAAATATTTGAGTAACAGGTTATAATACTTTTTTTCACAGCGCATAGCAATATTAAATATCCAACTTAATGAAACATAGTGAACATGATTTCTACAAGCAAGAATATGTAAAGTTGCTTCTTTTTGTTCTGTTAAAAGAACATATTGCTGTGCCTGATATGTATTTTGGCATGTAAATGTTGTCCAATTCATGTATAGGTTTGGGAAGTACAGACTGAGTTATAATATCTCATCATTACTTTAAATATAACCATACTTACCTTCATTAATTTTATAAAATGTACAACAATAATAATTGGTTTAATGAAGACTATGCTGATGTCAGAATAATGGCTGTGGGATAAGGTCTTCTTTTTATTCTAGAGATGCCCCAACTATATCCTAAATGCCCAACCTTGTATTTCTGAATTTATTTTGGCAACAGAATCTAGAAGTTATTTATATTTTTTATTATAGCAAAATAACACTGAATATTCAATATTTAAGAATTTTGTCTCATTCTGTCCAGAGAAATTGTGATGAATCCCTTTAGAGCTCCCTATTCCTTAAACATCAGGTTATTTATCAAATGGCTTTCTCAGATCCCAGATAAAAACTGGAACAAAACCCCACCATTCTTATATAACTGCGCATAAATGGAGTTATTGTAAAAATACATATATTAGTTCTATTGTTCTTGCAAATGGTGGAGAGGTAGAAATTGTTTTTAAAATGTACACATCTGAGAAATAAAATTCACACTGGAGGAAACCCCAGAAATAATGACAGCAAAACTTCATAAAGCTTCCCAGGGATCCATTATGAATAAGTGGGCACTTAGTGGGGGACAGCACAGGAAGCATTACCGAAATGCATCATTGGAAAACTGGCAATTCAGTTTAGCACTGCTGTGTGTTTCACTGAATTTCTGTTGTTTTTCTTTAATAATTTTCCATTTGGGAAATATAGTCACTATGATGTACATTCTCTGATTGGCAGAAATGTGTAAAGGGCCTATGGTTTCTGTGTTTATTCTGCTATTTTTAGGCATCATCATTTTGTACATAGCACTTCAATGACTATATATGGAAATGACTTTTTTTTTTTGAGCAGATGGCTATAATAAAGACAAGAGCTTTGAAATGCGGAGCCATTCAAGACATCAAACACTTTCACCAGTCTTGCAGGGCCAGCTTGATAAGCTACTGTTGATGCATGACAGCCCCATGCACTGACATGAAGGGCAGCCACTTAACTGCTGATCCATTTAATTCAGATGGCAGTTTCTGATGGCTCTGCCTTCTTCATCCTAGGCATTTACTTTAGGAGGAAGTGATGTTTCTCAACTAATTGCAAGAATTCTTGAAAGCTAGAAGCTATACATTAAAACGCGAGAGCCAGAAATAAAGATTTTCTTTTCATTTTTCAAAAAGGCTTCTCGGAAGAGAATTCTTTCATAGCAATTAGGTCAATAAGACTTGTTTCTTACATCCTCATCCATCATTAAGGAAACTGAAGCCCTTGATTGCTGCTGGTGTTACAAATGCATGGTGATTCAATAAGAATTTGGAATGAAGGTGAACCTTTTTCTCTCTTGAATGTATTTTTGATGTTGCATTTATGTTCCACACAGAGGTCTGTGGCCTCTTATTTTATTTATAGATGCTTTCATTACATTCCAGAAACTTTAGCCTCTTGGTTCTATTCCTAAGACTACACATGTTTTGCATGTAAAAATAATATTTGGCTTTTTAGTTTTAGGTTTGAAAATATTTAAAAGTATAATTTAAAATACCAAGGTATTGTCAGAATAGACGATGTGACAAGAAAAAATGAAATATCTTAAATTGTGACATATTAGCATTCAAGATTTTTTTTAAAAAAACCTGTAATTTTTGCTGTAGCCCTAATGTATGCAATCTTAGCTTCCAAATCCTGGACACAATTAAAATTCCCATAGCCTTTCAAATCTAAATCTAAAATGATGAAACATTTAAAACATTCTCCCACTCTCACCTTAGGAATGTGGTATGATGATATGTAAAGAGAACTGATTTTGAAACTTGGATTTTATTGTGAAATGTAAAACATACAGAATTTAAGGACAGCACGAATGTACCAGGTGGCACACGAAGGTTCTAAATAACCAAGAGGAAAATATCAACTCTCAAGTTAGAATTTCCAGTTTGTTATAATTGTTACAATGTTACAAAGTTACAATTCATCGTAACAGATGAGCATACATTTAGTTCAACATAGAATCCTATTTTTTAAAAAATCGCAAATTGTGGTTTTAAGTGTCATAACATTTGTTTAAAATGTTTATTGGAGATGACATCAGAAGAGGCCAAATGTCAAGAGACAGTTATGGTGTGTGTGTGTAGATTTGTAAAGAACATGGAAATCTTCATCTGATTTAATCCATTCAAATGTGTAGCTCTCAACCAGAGATCTTCTCTATTACAGTATTTTTAAATTGGAAATGCCAGAGTCTCAACTCAGATCTTTCTGTATGGAAGGTATATTTTGTTCTACTAACTATTCTTAAATTCCTTTCTTTACAATATTGACAATACAATTAATCTTGAACTTCCAGAACCAGTCAAATAATCACAATGGGAATAGTAACTAAATCCATCTGATTATGAAGGATTAGTGTTCATTTTACACTGCTAAGTCATTTTAAAAGGCTGGGGTGTGACCATTTACTAAGTGTTTTTGTGTAATTGGGAATTGTCATTACAGGATAGATAAGACAAAACTAATCTGGCAAGCTGGACTGATTAAGTATACATTAATGCTTGAGAAGGTTAAGTACACTGAGATATTTTTGGAGAACTTCATCACTTGTCTTTTGTTGATTCAGAATTAATAAATTTGGTCAGTATTACAGCAGTTAGGAAAAGCAGATGGTAATCAATGGTGTTGCTAAGCAGCAACAATTTAGCTAGGACCTAGACAGCAGAACTGCATTGAATTATGTAACTTTTAATCAATGGAAGTGGAAGCTGTAAAAGGTTGAATGCTTATCTGTTTCTTAAAATACTATGCATATATTCTGGTATCACGTCGTTTATAGACCTTTATAAGTGGGTAAAGTATTGAAATGTCTCAAGATTCCTAACTGAATTAAGTTAAAATTGGTAATTAACCAAGTAACACTGTTTTTGTAGATTCAGTTAAACTATAAAATGGACTTGTTCTTTGTTCCTACCTGTTATAGGGAAAGTATAATGAAAAGTGGGAAAGCTAAGAATAACTAAATGCTTTCAGGGAAAGCCAGGCAATGAATCATGTTAGTTCAAGACTGCTTTGTGTCCTTAAGAGAAAAAAAAGTAATCCATCCCAATTATATACTTTGATTTGGTTTGGTACTGACTATACACAAAATGTAAAATATGAGACTGCAGGGCTATATGGGAACACCAGTAGTCTTGAGTGTTCACTCTACCAAATCTAAAATTTAATAAACCTGTTTAATTTTTAATATGGTAACGGGATAAATATAAAATACACTACTAAAGAATAATCAGAATGTTAAGACTAATATTAATTATATGAAAATGAGTTTAGATTTACTTTTTGTCTTACTCCCCTGAAAATGTCATGTATTCCTGCTCTGGAGTTTCAGAATGTTTCACCATGACCCACTCAATCTGGTGCTTTTCATCTAGAGTCGATTCCATTTCACTTTCCATTTAAGATTCACAGGATTGCAATTACAGCCATCTGCAGCTGACTGAGATAAATAAACTGATGGCATCAAGATGCACTTATTGTGGAGTCTTCAGGCAATAGAGATAGGCACAATATCAGATCATGGATCAAAGCCCTGGGTCTGCAGGGACGCCACATTTTTGTAGCTGAGATATGGATGTTTGATTCCTTGTCAATTTCAGAACAAATAGTTAGCATACTGTAGAAGAATACCTGGCTTGATACTAACCAATCAGTTTTTTTTACATTTACTGTAAAAATGCACAAAAGCATACATATATGCAAATGAAGCACTAAGCTTTGAGATGCTGAATGGGTTTATGACTGATGTCAATGAGAATGTAGGTGCTCAGAGCTGTGGCTGAATCAGCACAATACTTGTGATTTAAAACCTTTTACAGTCTTACAAATTATACTACAGACCACTTACACGTATGCTATGGAAGTGTTATCATTAATAATTGAAATTGCTTTTGTCAAAATACAAGAATGATGTTCTATTCCCCAACATAGTGGATTAATAATATACAGACTGAGGAACCGTAGGGAGCTTGCAAACTGCAGGAGAGCATTAGTTCCATTGTCTGTTTCTTTTTCCATTCCTTTTCCACCCCATGATTAAAAACTGTATTCTGCCCCTAACAAAATTAAACAAGGAAAGTGTTAACACAGCATGTAGAACTTAAAATATTAGCTGCATGAAAAATACATTCAATTAGCTGTGGTTGTTACAGTGATAATATAATGGGTGGAGAAAGCCCAAGATACTAGAAGATACATTTTAAAACTTGGTTTCATTCTCCATACTTGGCTGTGCTCATTGATCATGCTTAACAGGACAGTTTATTATGAAGCAGTGCTACTACACAACATATCAAAGTTGGTTAATGGTAACCTTGGTTAATATTTTGTTGCTTAGTATGTTGAAGAAATACAGTCTATTCAGCTTTCTGGTTTGTCGCACTCTGCAAAGCAAGGATGATCTCAGATACTAGTTGTATGCATGTGTGTCTAATAATATTATCTATCTATCTATCTATCTATCTATCTATCTATCTATCTATCTATCTATCTATCTCTATCTATCTATCTATCTATCTATCTATCTATCTATCTATCTATCTTATCTATCTATCTATCTATCTATCTTCTATCTATCTCTATCTATCTATCTATCTATCTATCTATCTATCTATCTATCTATCTATCTATCTATCTATCTATCTCTGTCTGTCTATCCATCTATCATCTATCTATCTATCTATCTATCTATCTATCTATCTATCTATCTATCTATCTATCTATCTATCTATCTATCTATCTATCTATCTATCTATCATTCTCTATGTCAAATTTCAGCCATGAAAGGTGGATGATTGCAGTGTTTCTCAATTTAACCTGTCTCATGGGGTTGTGATAAAAATTAAAAGAGGAAGTGTATTATGTATGCCATTTTGAACTTGAGGAGAAGAAAAAAGAAATTTAAATATAATACGATTAATAAATAAAATAGTCAGACTATGAAGTTATAATGTTGTTTTTTTCCCATTTCTATAAATATACTGTATACTATGGCTTAAAGAACACAAAACCATATGGTCTTAATCTGATATTTATCATGAGCTCCTGTGAAAATGTTTTAAATGTTTTGAAAATAAGAAAACTTACAAAAATGCAATGATTGTATGTGTGTGTGTGTTTATGCATACACCATATTAGAAGAACATCTTGTTCCAGATCTGCAAATCAGCTTAATCCAAGATAGCTTGAATCACATCTTGGACAAATGCAATGATGGGTTACATTTTCTCTAGACTATATTCCATGCTATAAAAACAAAATATTACATATAATGAACTGATGGCAGTGATGGCAGTTTAAAAGATTATCATGACAGAATGCTAAAAGTCAGTTACCTACATTTTTAACCCCCACATTTTTTGTATAGTGACTAAATATATTTTAATTGGTTTATGGATTAATCAAGTTTACAATGCTTTCTCTCTTTCTCATGTATGTGCCTACACGTTGCACACATTTGTTTTAGATGTTGTGAAGGCATAATGTTTTGTTTAATGGGAGGAAGTATTTGTACTTGAGCAAAAACAATCCAATATTATTAGGAGTTTATAGCACATAGCTCAACAGAAAGTATTTAAAACTTTAAAAATTAGTAGATAGTGTGATTGGCTCTAGTCGAATTTGCTACTTCAAATTTATTTAGATATTTGATTGACTGTTTCTAATTTTTTTCAAAAAATGGATTTGATTTCATTTGAAATATCAAATTTGGTCAATATTATCTGATTTTCTGAATAAATTACAATTGTTTAATTTATCATTTGATTCCATTTAATTACCTTTGAATCAAGTCTCCAGACAGAAACTTCACACATATTAGAGAGAAGAATGATGTATGTTTAGATACATATATGGAGACATACAGTATTTCAGTATTTAGTTGATATAGTTAATAGGATTAATTTAGGAAGAAAAAAAACACATTGTTTCCTTCTCCCAGATTCATTGATTGCTGAGTTCCACAAATGAATGAGTGCAGATCATAGCAACCTACCTTTCTCTGAGAATAGTGTCTATTCTAGCTCAGCTTCGTTCAACCTAACTTGAAGTAGTTTGAAACAGACAACTAGAGGATGAGGATGACAACTTAGTAAACAGTCCACTGTAATTGATATTATCTGCCAGAACTGGATGAAATAGTGGCAGTATAGTAATGCTGTTACATCTTTGAAGGAAGGTTTAGTGAATTTTTACTACTGCTAGGGCTTTCTCTTGGACTGTCATTATTTTAAAAAGGAAAAGGATGAAATGTTGGAAGATCATAAATTAACAATGTAATATATAAATTCTTTTTATTTGGGGTTTTCCTTTAAAATGATGATATTTCTCTAAACTGGTAGTTGACTGTAATCATCATATCAGAGAAATGTTAATAATTGTAGTGAGAAGAAAATATTTTTTAAAAGACAGTAAAGGGGCTAAATTTTAAAGTCAGCACCATGGTTAGTTCTTAATTAACTGTTTGAAATAGAACTTCACATGATCTTTTTAAATTTCTCCCTCCTGCTTTTATTTATTTTTAAATAATACACATTTCTGTCTTTTTATGTTAGAATGCCAATTTCTTCCAGCAGAACATGGTGCTATTTTACACATATCTTCTGGAATTAGGGGCTTGGTTACTTATTTGGAACTAGCATCTGACAGTGCTTACGGTGTCTTTCCTGTATCTTCCCTAATGAGGTATGGTACAGTGGTGTCATATGGATTTGAAGTAGGCAGACAGTAGTTAGTTGGAAACAGAAGTGAATTAAAGTGTTAAAAATTGGTTTCAAAAGAAAGCAATTGTGGGAAATCGGAACAGTGCATTCCCAAAGTTCAGATTTAATTCTAGCTGATCAGCACCCACAGTTCACTTCTCCGATTCCATTGAAAAATAATGATAGCTTGAATAGATCCTGATAATTGAAGCCCTCGCTGGCTTTTGAAGACTTGGAAAATGACAAACATTGTCTGGAAGAGTTCTCTTATCTGTCAATTTTTCTGAGGTTTTTAATATAGAAAGAGTTTGACAGGAGAATTTCATTTGCTTGCATCTAAGACTTCTCAAAATAACTACAAAGTGGTAAATCTTTTATGGACAGAAAAAAGGGTTTGTGCAAATACATAAGTTCAGAGAATTTGCTAGAGCTGTAGCTTTTCCTGCCTAATGGTGACATTGTTTTGAATAACTTTGATTTGTGCTATTGGTATTTCTGGTAAATATTTAATGCAAGGATAGGTAGACACCAGATTTCTTGGATCAGCATGGTTGTTGTTACTATGTTCTTAGATTCTCAAAATTTGCCAACCAGCAGAAGCAAGTGGATAAATAATTCACTTAACATTTAAAGGCTGCTACCCTGTTTTCCCCAAAATAAGACCTCCTCATATAATAAGCCCAATCGGGCTTTTGAGTGCATGTGCTAAAATAAGCCCTCCCCTGAAAATATTGCCACACAGCAACAGCCATGAGGTGACCATGCTCACCACCTCCTGCACCTCCATAATAATAAGATCTCCCTGAAAATAAGGCCAAGTGCTTATTTCGGGGATCGAAAGAAAATAAGACCCTGTCTTATTTTCGGGGAAACACAGTATTAAACACAGTCTGAAGGTGACTTTTTCAATACAAAAAGTAAACAAAATGAAGGCCAGCTGAGAATTTCAGAAACTGAAATTCAAATATATCTCAAGCAGAGTGGATGGGGGAATTCTGGGAGTTGAAATCCACACATCTTAAATCAACCAAGATTGAAAAATACTAATCTGGAGGATTGTATAACAGATTGAGAAGGGTTTTTCTATATGGTTTACAGTACGTTTCATTTAAAAATACAGCTGTGAGTAAAATAGAATATGTGTAGAAAATAGAACTACAAGACCTTATTGCTGGCAAGAAAAATTAAAAAGAAAGCTAGAGTTCACTACTTGGTTTTATTGTTACAATATGTTTTTATTTGATATAATTTTCTCATGGGATAAATTTGTATCAATTAGCCTGCAGTGATTTTGACTTTGTGATCCTTTTTAAACTTGCACAATCTGTATGCAAATTGCCCGTGGCATAGCCAAACACTTATTTATCATTTTGTGCTAGTTATAAATTCTTAATGCATGAATTTACCAGTTAAGCCAAATCTATTCATGTAATTAAAAGTGACTGAATACTACTATATATTTAAAAAAAGCACGCCAATGAAATTTTAAAAACGGTTTTGTGATAAAAAAAAATAAGGCTAAGGAATGTATTCTTTTGAATAATTGCAATAATTAGAAAATATACTAAATATTGACAAATTAAATATAAATGTCTTATAGAGACAAATGTGGTTTTTAATATTTGTGGTCTATAAAAATTACTACATATTCATCAGTTATGTAGAGTTTAAAATTAGTTCAATTATGATTACATAATTTTTACATAATTTACATATTGGTTATTTACCAAATATGTGTATGGAATAAATTGGCATTGTATTTGGATTTTTCAGTATTGCTTTGAAGAATATTATATTGTAAGGAATCTTTTAGGTATTAATCTGTCATAATACAGCTAAGAAAATGGCATCAGCATTTCTTCATTGTCATTATATTCTGGTGTAAAACATTGTCCACAGATAAAATAATAAGTGTATTTAATGTTAAATTAATATAAAATGAAAAAATTGTACGTACTAAAAATAATGCAACATATGATTAAAGCAAGAACGTTGATAACTCATTCTGATAATAGATCAACTATCTCTAAATTTACATATGAGCTATATTCAATTTGCAAGGACAACAGCACAAATTCGTTATTCCGCATCTTTCTGAAAGGGAAGAGCAGTTTAAAACACCTGAAAATATATAATTAATGATTAAGAAGCATTTTTTTCAATTTATGATGATGGTGAACAATTCAAGTGAATGTTGACTCTTAGCAATCACACAATCCCCCCCCCCCCGGTGATCTGTCCCCAATTTGGTTGAACTAGAAGACTGCCAAGATCCATTTCAACTCTGCTTCCTGTTCTTCTTCACAGTTTCTAATTGTGTACCCATGGCCTTATAATTGAGTCCATCCACCTGATTGCTTCTCACTCCCCATTGCTCTTTCCTTCCATCTTTTTCAGTATTATAGTATTCTCAAGGGAGCTGTGTTTTTGCATAATGTTGTCTATATTATTGTAATTTGAGCCTGATCATTTCTGCATTTGCATTGATTTGTTCTGCAATCCATTTGTTTGTTTTATTGGTTATCTATGCTATTCTCAGAAGTCTTCTCTAACATGAGTTAGAAAGTTGCAGTACTCATTTCAATCCTACTTCTTTACATTTTGTTGTTTGTAGATATTGCTATATCATAGCATCAGAATATCTTTTCCAAGGCCTTCATGGCTGTTCTATGAAGTGATAATCTCTGGTATAATAACTGATTACTGCTTCCTTCGCTATTGAAAACTGATTCTAAAAGACAGAAACTATCTAAAGCTTCTACTGTTAGTTCAGAGGCTGGTTGATATACCTGTTGTCATTAGTGTGGTCTTCTTTATATTTAAGCATAGTCTTCATCTTGCAAATCATTTGTACTCAGCTACCAGAGTAGTACCATCAGTATAGTGCAGTTATTGATGTTTTGTCTTCCAGTTTTAAAACCACATTCTTCTTTTTTCAATCCAGCTCCCCTTAATATGTATTCAATATAGAGATTGACTAAGTAAGGGAAGAATATGCAGCTGTCCTATGATTGACCTGCATTTTTTAATTAACACCAAGAAGAGAGGCTGCTTAGATAAGCTAGCTTTTCTTATTTGATTTCCTGAGTGGTGTGCCAGTTACTCCCTAAGTATAAGCCACTCTGACTCCAGTTAGATAATTATTTCCTCCTTTTGCTTTAACTAGGTGTGAAATACCTACTAAATATTAACAATATAGCTAATCCTCACTAATATATAAATCTTCCTTTGCTAAACTAAGAAACTCTGTGGGTGGGGGGAACAGGGAGCTTGAAGGGCTATTAAAATTTGCCCATCAAAGTCAATCTCTTTGAGGGGTGTGTCATGGCAAAACATCTGTGCTCATATTTCATTCATCCTACTTGATTGAGGAGGGATCTCTCCAGCATAAATACCTGGATTTACCGTGGTTATTAAGTTTTTAACAGATTAACAGAGTTGGAAGGGACCTTGCAGGTCATCTAGTCCAACCCCCTACCAAAGCAGGAGACCCTACATCTGTCGCTACCTAGGATCAAACTCACAATCTCCTGATTGTGAGGTAAGAGCTCCACCTCTAGACCACATACCCTAGTATTTTCTATCACTAATCCCCTCTCTGATATTTAGACAGCAGCCGCTTTAGTTTACATTAACACTGCTTTCACTTCTTTTATGGCCTGGACCCAATTTGGTCCACTGTGTTCCACCTGGGCCTTGGCCTCCTGACCTGTGTATAAATTTTGTGTGAGGTTAGTGAGATGTTTTGGGATTCTCCTATTTCTAACCACATTCAAACACCTTGATAATACTAGACTCAAAAATACTAGAATCAAATTTTTTCCTATAATTACATATTAACTTATTTTTGATAGTCCTTGGCTTTCTTAATTTTTGTATGCATCATCAATAATATATCATTCCTTCTCTAAAGTTAACTTTAATGTCTGGAATCCAGCTTTCCACGTGGGGCTCACATCTGCACTGGATGAACCTAAGTATTATTTTGTTAGTGCCATATGTAAGACTAAGGATATTGTATGATGGTTTGCACAAATTGAGTCTCCATTTTTTGCTATTTGTATTTTAGATTGACCTCTTCCAAACTGTTGTCCATTGTGTCATTCTCCAGATTTGGCAGCAAACCTTAATTACAGAATATATGCTTACTATAGTTCCGTAGCTATTCCATCAATCTCTGTAGCTGTGGTGGAATCTGCAACTTGGGGAAAATTAAGAGATTGGCTATTTTAGAAAGACTGCAGGTGGAATGGGACAATTGGCTGCAGCTGTCTGGCCCACCTGCTTCACCCCAGCCAACTCACCATGGGGATTCCTCCCCTGCCATTCATTCTCATTGTTCCTTCCTCACCATGCCTCCCTCTCTGCCTTACTCCAAGTGATTTTCCTTGGGACAAATAGCCCCAGTGAATTTGCTGTGTAGGACAATTAGCCATGTGTTTCGGTTTGTATGCATATTGAGGAGTGGGCCACTGTCTTCCCACTGGAATTGGTGTAAATACAGGGTGCCAGGTGTGGTGGGCAGTGGCCTCACCAGACTTTTTCAAAAAGCAATGCACTTCGTGTGGAGGATCAGCCCAGTTGGACATGGAAAGCAGAGAGGATATCAGGTGAGGTGGGCAGTGACTAATTGTCCTGCATGGTGAATCAGCTAGGGGTATTTGCCCTAGTGAATTGCCTGGGGTGAGCCATAGGGAGGATCAATAGGGGAGAAGTGGACTGGGAGAGATGCCTGCAGTGGGTCAGCTGAGGCATCGGATAGGTAAAGTGAAGCAGGATGGGTCATACAGTTGCAACCAATTGTCCTAGACCCAACTGCATGGCAGGAAGTGATGGAGACCTGAGGCTTCCACTCCCAAATCCCCAGTGCCTTTGATTGTTCTCAAGAGAGTGCATTGCATTGGGCGATATTCTCATAAATAGGCAAGTAATAGTAAAGAAACTTCTCTGATCAACTCACTGTGTTATTTCTAGTTCCTTGTGCCTGACTGTAGGCTTGGTAATCACCCTAATGCTGATTTAACTTCATCTTCTAATACTAGAAAGTCTTACAAGTACAGAATATCTTCTAAGGTATTTTGGATGTTGAAATCTCTACTGTACAAAATCAGTGACGTGCGGTGGGGTTTACGGTTGGTGAGGCAAGAGCGCGGCGGCGGCGAGAAGCAGCGTCCCCGCCGCTGTCCCCGAGAGAGGCGTCTCATGTTTATGTCTGCCATAGACGCGAGACACCTCTGTCGGGGACAGCGGCGGGGACGGAGGAGGCGGGGGGTGAGTATCATACTAGTATATTATTTCTACAGAAAATCCAGCTGAAGTAAATGCGCTTGAAGACAAACTGGGACACACAAAGAAGGCACAGTAGTTTTCCGGAAAAAAGTGCAGCAACAATCTATAGGCCAGCATGGATCTCACTGATAATACTCTCCTTTACATGTTACTGCTTCCAGTTAAATCACATACATTGTCCTTGATCAAGACAAGGAAAGTAGTCTTCAGTCTTGAAGAGATCAAGTGGCTCATACAGGGTTTGATTTTGCCTTGATGAAGGAGATTTATTTTAAAAAGAGGGCACGTTGATTGTGTATAATAATTTCTTGAACGTATTTGAAAAATTTCCAAGGTCTGATTCTGCCTTTATGATCTGTTCCTCCATTCCAGCCACATTATTACCAATCATTTTTACAAAGGCCTCTAGTTTGTCAATCTTTCTATAGAGCTTTTTCATTTCCATTGCCTTTGCATGAATATGTGGCACACTTTCATTAATTACTTGAGAAGAATCATTTGTAATCATGTCCAGCATTCCCACAAACTCATCTACCCTGATCAATAAATCTTCAAGACTCTTGTCTAAAGTACTGCTCTGCCCAGCTGAGGTGGCGTTTTCGAGCGGTGAAGGGAGCAGGTAGGAGGCGTTGTCGGCAGGCGCCAATGCTGGAGACGCTGCTGTAACTCTGTGAGATGTGGCCGCCACTGTCACCGCTTGAGGACGAGGAAGATGAGGAGGAGTGAGGCAGCGGCGGTGGTTCCTCAGGGATGGTGACAGAAGGGGCTCCGGCCCCTGCGCCATCTCCAGCCCGTCTTCCAGGACTCGCTCAGCCCGGCATGCCAGCACTTTAAAGGCATGCCACCGTGCCAGCGCGTGGCAGTTTAAAGTGCATGCTGCCGTGCCCCGCCATAGAGCAAGACACATCCTGCTTTATGGCCGGAAGGCGCGCTGGCACTTTAAAGTGCATGCCGCTGCCCCGGCCATATAGCAGGACCCGCTGAATGGCCAGAAGGCACGCCGGCACTTTAAAGTGCATGCCACCGCGCCCCGCCATAGAGTGAGACATGTCCTGCTTTATGGCTGGAAGGTGCGCTGGCACTTTAAAGTGCATGCCGCCGCCCCGGCCAGACAGCAGGAGTCCTGCTGTATGGCCAGAATCCGGCGTGTCCCGCTCTATGGTGAGGCACGGCGGCATGGCTATAAAAAATTAAAAAGTGGCAGCCCGCGCACCAGCAGAGGTGGGTAAAACACACACACACACACACACACACACACACAAAACTACTTATAATAATACAAATTACAATTACTTACAAATAATTTTGAATTCCTCCCTCCGACCCAGGACCCACATACCTTTTCCAGCTGTGTCACAGAGGATTTCAAGTCTCCTCTTGTCTGCCATGATGAAAATGTGAAAATGTAAAAAGAAAAAGGCAAGAGCTGCTCTAGCCAGGCTAGGATAGTTGCTGCTAGAGTCACCACATGGATGACTCTGCTTAACTGTTTAAAAAAAGCCTGTAAACAAAGTGCCCTCTGCAGGAGGAGGCGAGAGAACCACGTGCCTCCTTTGCATAAGGAATTTTTCACCTTTTAACCCTTGCTTAACTCTGCTCAAGTGATCATAAAGATAGAGTAAAGGAGGCACGTGGTTCTCTCGCCTCCTCCTGCAGTTAAGCACTAAGCAGAATCATCCACTGTGACTCTGACAGCAACTACCTCTGCCTTTTTCCTTTTAAATTTGTTTTTCTTTTTCATGATGACAGTGGTGAGGCCCTGCCTCCCCTGACTGCACGTCCCTGTACAAAATTTAGTAGGCTTGTCCCATCTTTGTTTGATCTTTCTTTGTTAGTATCTGTTCATTGGCATTCTTTAGCATAAAAATTCAAGATTGGAATCTACTTCTGTGTTTTTAAAATCTTTGGAAAGACTTTCCTTAGTTTTTTACATTTGTTATAATGCTGTTTCTTGTCTCTTATAACAGCTGTCTGAAATTGTTTGCTAAGTTCCTTCCTGTGATTTTTGTCTTTCTTGCCTTTGGGTTCTCTTCTCTTATTAGCAATTTCCACATTTTCTGACATCCACTTTGGTTTTTGCTTTTTGTTTCTTGGTCTCAAAAGTCTTTTTTTGTTTTTGACCTTTAGCCATAACTGCTTTGATTTTATTCCACGGTTTCTCTCTTTCCCTGTCAGAATCCAGGATTTCAGAACAGTTTTTGATGTTCTTCAACGTGGTGGGTATATATGCAAGAACATATTGTGGAAAATGGCAAGCGTTTTTTCCCCGACTTTAATTTGACTTGGAATTTCCATATGTGCAGTTTGTGATCTATTCAGCAATTAGCTCTTACCCATCTCTTTGGTGGGGTAACTAACATTTTTCTAATAGTAATTTCTGATTTCAAACTTGATTTTTCATCTCCATTCATAATTGGGTGTGTATTCTGTAAATTTCCCAAAACAACATATGAAATAGCTGTTACAATCTCATCTAGAAAGTAAGTTAACATTTGTTAACAAAAGGAGATTCTAATGAAAGTGAGTGAAAATACTTTTCAGAACAAAGGAAAGCTTTGACATTTCAGGTTCATTTTGCTTTGGCTTTATGACAATGGAGATACAAACTAATAAGAATTAACCAATTTTAGATTCAAAGAGTTTTATAATAAAAAAAATGAGCTTCATATCGTTCATATTTTTTAACCTGAATGCAAATGCAAACTTTACCAAGCTGGCTACCTAAGAAAGAAATGCAAGAGAGACTAATCAGTGCTATAATTTTGCTGTAAGACAGATGCTTTTATGGAGCAGTTTGGTTTCCCTCTAGTATTTTGTGTTCAAAAGGCTGTCATTCATGCCCCACCTGGGTGATTTATCTGCTTATACTCCTGCAGTAAATGATGAAGAGCATTAGCTCTCTAGCCAGTGAGTCACAATAATACTTGTCTAGTGTAAGAAGCAGATGAGAAAGATGAAAGCATGAGATTAAAGAACATATGAATATATAGTGAATGGGAGGGTGGGGGGAAATAATACTATACTGTGTAGTAATTTCTGCCCTATTATTACAAAGTGTGTTTTCATTTCTGGGCATCAAAATGATTTGTCCCATTTAATTGGAGAAGCAGGGAAAGCAATGCCATGTAATACAGATAAGTGAAATGATAGCTCCTAGATCTAGAGAATGTGAGAAACAAAATAGAAACATTAAGAAGAAGAAGAAGAAGAAGAAGAAGAAGAAGAAGAAGAAGAAGAAGAAGAAGAAGAAGAAGAAGAAAGCAAAATGGAAGAGAATGAAAATGTATTGTCCAGTGACCTGTGTCCCAATTCTTGGTTTATGTCTGGTAGAATTTGAAATAAAAAACCCTATATAATAGCACAGATGGCAGAACTGTGAGTTATTAACAGAAGTGTTACTCCCCATCCACCCATGTTCTTCCATGTCAAAATTCCTCCTAAGTAAAAAAAAATTGACCATCTGAAAAAAAAATCAATGCCAGCTGCATTAGTTTGCTAGGTATAAAAATATAGGTGTCTTAAGGGATTTTTTTTTAATATTCAGAAATTTTCTTCCCAGTTCCATAACCCTTTCTACTATTTCAGATTTCTTCCATTTTGTTCATATGTCCAAACACATGGTATAAAAGTTAAAATGTTGGATGGGAATCAGGTAGAGCAGAAACTGAAGAACATCATATGGTACTTTAAACATCAATAATTTATTATTAAATAATGAGATTTGGAACAGTCTTCATCTTTGACCTTGAATGTACTACTTTATATATAGCAAATTGTACACTCTATTAAAACTGTAAACATTATCCCTCTATAGCAGTTTCTGAATGAGATAGCAATAGGTCTATCTATATTGTTCTTGGCCATCCAATAACCTATAAATAAAACTGCTTGACTTCAATAACAAAATGATGTAAAAGCAAATGCTAAATTAATGATACAACTAGAAAAAAATGTGTACCCTGGTTTTACAGACTTTATGGGCTTTCAGAAAGTAAAAATATGAATTACTGTATTACTTTAATTGTTTTTATAAAAATCTAAAAAATGAAACATGAACAATATTTAATATTTTGTCCCGTTTGTTTTACAGCTATTTCATATTATATAGAAGTTTCAGTATTCTTCACAAGAGCAAAAATATTTACCAAGGTGGATTTTTTAAAAAAAAGCTATTTTTTCCTTTTTTAATTGCATTTTTACATCACACTCTTGTGATACACACCCACATATACACACCCACACCTATATAATATAACTCCCATTATCTGCCATTCTCTGTAGAGTCATTTAATCCCAAGGTGTAGGAGCTTGGTTCCCAAGGTTCAGTTGTAGGTACCGATAGTCCTAACCTATGGCCACAAATGAGCACAAACTTTCTGTTGCTGAATGAGAAAGTTGTTAAAAGGAGTGCTGTCCCATTTTATGACCTTTCTGGCCACAGTTGTTTAATCACTGCAGTTGTTAAGTTAATAAGTGAATCCAGTTTCCCCATGATTTTGCTTGTCAGAAAGTTGCAAAGGGAAATCACATGACCCCTGGATATTGCAACCATCATAAATATAAGTCATTTGCCTTGCGACTGATGACATGACCATGGGGATGCTGTGACGGTTGCAAATGTGAAAACTGGTCATGTTACTTTTTTCCCCACTGCTTTTGTTAGTTGTCAGTTGACAGTTTTGTCACTAAACAAACTGTTGTAAGTCAAGGACTACTTGTATTTTACTGGGTTAAATCTAGATCAGTAGAAAGCCTGGCTTCTGGGACTAGATTTTAGCCTTTTGGGAAGGACTTGAATATTTCACCCAGAAAATTGGCTTAGACTTTATCAAAGGCTGTTGAAGCCACACTGAGGTGAACTGGTCTGCTGCCACGGTGGCGCAGTGGTTAAAATGCTGTACTGCAGGCTATTCTGCTGACTGCTGGCTGCCTGCAATTTGGCAGTTCAAATCTCCCCAGGCTCAGCCTTCTATCCTTCCAAGGTGGGTAAAATGAGGACTCAAATTGTTGGGGGCAATATGCTGACACTGTAAACCACTTAGAGAGGGCTGTAAAGCTAAATGCTATTGCTATTCCTATTGCTATTGCCTTGCCCAGGGTCTTCCATGGAGTTCGTGGATAGAACTTGGGATTTATTATCTTAGTTGAAATGACAGTTGGCTGTGCTCCATTAAAGTTAACTGCAACAGAGAGGAAGAACAGTGACAGGAAACAACATCAGACATTTTATCATGCATTAATTTGCATATTTAGATTCATGAAACTATTGTTAACATCTCCACAAGAGGAAACTTTACCTGCAAAGATTTCCCCTCTGACAGCTTAGTAATTGCTATGCAAAGACCTCCTTGTACCTTTTAATAACCTTTTCTATCCATAATTTATATTTATTTCAGAGCACTGAATTACTCTGGCAAATATTTTAGAGGGTCTTGATTAGTTAAGGCCTATAATGGCATGTTAAGGAGGACATATCACTCTTTATTGGTTGTGATTGCAGCTGGTGTCCATAATAAACCATATTACTGGTGAATAGGATTCTCATTGAGAAACTCAATTGTTTCTCTTATTGTATGCATGCAAAAGAAAATTACACTGAAATTTTATTCTGCATTTGTCACAGCTATTTCATTTTGATTCAAAGGGGGAAAAAAGTCTAACTGATTCTTCTTCTTTCAGAAGAGAATTAAAAATGGTGAAATTCTTGTAAGTGGAGTAGCGTGGCCTTGTATGTTTGTTTGGCATGATTGAATAATGTGATCAAAGTCTTTGTACTGAATATCCTTCACTGAACAATCAACTCTGTCATAGTCTTTAGAGTCCCTGTTTCTTTTCACATATAATAATTTCATCCTAAAACCATTTCATCTAGTTTTATTGAAGTAAAATTTCTTCAAGACACTTCTTCCATCATGCATATTCTTAGAGTTTGACTTATATTCAAAGTGTGATATATGCTCTAGAACAGTGGTTCCCAAACTTGGCAACTTTAAGACTTGTGGACTTCAACTCCCAGAATTCTCCAGCCAGCTCTGCTGAATTCTGGGAGTTGAAGTCCACAAGTCTTAAAGTTGCCAAGTTTGGGAACCACTGCTCTAGAACAGTGATGGCGAACCTTTTAGGCACAGAGTGCCCAAACCGGAAGGCATGCATGCATGCACATGTATGCCAAAGTGCCGGAAACCTGACAATCAATTGGCTGGTGCGCATGCACACCTTGGAAACCTGACAACCAGCTGGCCGGCACACATGCATGTGTCGGAAACCCGACGACCAGCTGGCTGAGCTGGGCCAATCGTGCGCATGCCCAAAGAGAAGGCTCTGTGTGCTACCTCTGGCACATGTGCCATAGGTTCACTATCATTGCTGCATAACATCTCTCAATCCCAACTCTCGCAGGCAATCCAAAAAGATACTATGATTGACTATACTAAAAGCTGCCGGGAGTTTCAGAATGGTTGTACCGCTTCTATTCTGAGCCCTCCAGACATCATCCACAAGTACAAGGAAGTGCCTTCTCAGTATTGTATCCAGGTTGAACCCTGACTGTGAAAAAAATGCCCACTACTGTCTCAACAACTTTTCCTAAAAAGAAGAGGTTTGAGACTGAGAAAAAGTTATTTAATTCTTTTTGGTCCAAAGATTGCCTCTTGAGAAAGATTGTATCATTGCCTCTTTGAAGGCAGTAGGTCCATTAAGCACTGCTTGGACTCAATCACACGCCATACTATCTCCTGGGAGGCCTTAGTCAACCTGGGCTTCATGAGTGTAGAATAAAGATGGATGAACTGACAGCTGCAAGGACTCTGTCCGTCTCCTTATCATTGACTGATCCAAATTCTTCCTAGATAACCAAGTTCAAATGGATGTTACTCACTTTCAAAGCATCTGCCCACCCAGAGTCAGTGCTGAATGAAAGTTATCCGAATATCCTTAGAGGATGCAGTAAAACAGCAGGATGAGATGGAAGGTGGAGTTAAACAGTGGCTTATAAAAATCAGTAATAAACTTCCCTGCTCTCAGTTTTAATCTATAAAAAGGGAGGAAAAAGGAGAAGAAAAGGATGCAGAGATATAGAGAATAGTTCTGAGTTATAAAGTGCTAACATATGCTCTTTATGACAGGTATAAACACAATGAGCTATCTGCAGTTCTTCCTTTTATTTGGTTTTCCTGTTGTGATGATGAGCCTCTTGAGTTCTCTGATTAATGGATGATGACTGAGTAAGTTGCATTTTAGCAATACAAAAGCAGAGGTGGAAAAAGAGGTATTTTGAAACCATTGCTGGGAAGGAAGAGGTCAACCTCTTCTCTGTTGTGCTGTGTTTGGGATGAAAACTATTCCCTTATGCTGTAGTATGTGGCATTTTCTTTCAAATTAACTATCAATTATTTGAAACTAGAAGTAGTAGGACCAAGAGGAAGGAATACTGCTCTACCAAGGTGGCAACTGGGAATACTTAGAACTTGGTGGGAAGTGAATTTCTGTTCATGAGTCCAAGGATAGAATTAAGTTACTATCTAGCAAGAAAAAGTTGAAATGACTAGTTAAAGAACAAAAAAAGATATCCATAATTTCTCTTCAGCGCAAGAGAAGAAATTGCTCTTTTAAAATTTTGCAATCTCTTTGTCTCTTCCACTCCTGCTCTCTCCCGCTTCTTTCCTCCATCTTTCTCATTTTCTCTCTTTCTTTCTCCTACTCTGGAGCTGGCCAATTTACTTGCTGGATGCCAAGTCAAAAGAATTTTTTGCCCAACAAATTTAAACTGATTTGCTTTCATAGTAGTACTGGCAAGGAAGTAAAATGTAGGTGTTTCCCCCATGCTTTTATATAAGTCTTAGTGACAAGGGGAATGTGTTCTGAAAATTTTGAATACATCAATAGAACTGTTAAGTCTCATCTGTAATGTTGTCAAAGTGTTTAATGGTTCTCTGTGCCTTTCGGTCTTGTGAACGAAATCATATTACTGTGCAAAAGTTGATGCATAGATAGATTTTGACACTAATACATGCAAGAAGTAGTTTTCAAGGGCAGAAATGGTAAGATGTTTTAGCAATTGCCATTAGTGGTAAACTAGGTACAATTTTCTATCATTGAGGTTGATGGAAGGGAAAGAACACCCCCAGAAACTTAAACTGTTGCATATGGTGTAGCCAAGAATTTACATAAACACTCTAGAGGGAAGTGATTTCAGGTTTCAAAAGTTGCTGATGGAAAACTGCCAAAATTAAGTTTGTTATACAATTTCATCCTTTACATCTAGCAATTGTGACTAAAAATACCTTTACACTGGTTTTGTATATCATGTTCTTTACTTGCTTTGGGATTAGAATCCAAGCATTGTGTTAATAGACCATTGTTTAAAAATGTGCATATTGGTGCAGTGTTGCTACATACAATTTATTCTAACAGCTTTTGCAAATTTATGCAGAAAAGCAATTTGGGGAGCAAACTTTTAAGCACTTTAAAGGAAAAGAGTTTGGTGAAGAATTGAACTTGAAATCAGACCCCTCAGCTTCCTTAAAACAAAATATGTCATACATCTAAAGTGATTTAAAGGACTAAGTCACTATATGTACTGAGGGGAGACTGGAAACTATTATTTGATGATTAAGTCTTTCCGTCTAAATTATCGTTTGCATTGTACACCACCTCTTTAGTAAATAAGCATTTTTTTCTTGAGAGATTCAGAGTCCTCCGGGATTGGGCGGCCTATAAATTTATTAAACAGTTAAACAGTTAAACAGTGCTAAATGAGAAAGTTTGGATGCACCTAGATATAGGGCAAAATATAAGATTGGCAATTGTTATATGGAAACTTGAATTTATTATTCAGGTTTTAGCTTAGCCACAAAGTATGATATTAGAAGTTAAGGGCTGCAATGGGTTCCTTACATTTACTTTATATTGCCCAGAAACCCTGTGTGAGGGAGATAGGTGGTTTTTAAATGTGATCAATCATGAATAAAATGCTGTAAGAATAATAAGAAAGGGAGGAATTGAACAGGCATGCTGATTCCTATCTTATGTGTAATGCTTAGAACAACTGAATATCACTTTGCTCTTGTCTCATACACTTGTCTGTTTGTCTGTCTGTGTGTAGAATAAAGGTGGAAAATAAATATAAAACACATATGCACAGAAATATTTTCAAGATTGCCAGGAGTTTCAAAATGTCTATTAAAATTATGAGTGGTTATTGAGGTAAAAAAGAAGCATATTGTTCTCTTTGATTATCTCTCTTCAAAGCCAAAGTTGTGAAAAAAATTGATACTCATTATCCAAGGATGAAGAATAAATTATATATAGTGTGATCATAGTGGAATGCTAAAATTCTGGGCAATTATATTGTTTTGTGAAGAAAGATGATTATGCACATTTGTCCTGTAGATTTCTGCTGTCAGCTCTTCTTTTTTTATGACTTGCATTAGAAGGTTAAATTATTTGTCTGCATAGAGGGCAGAGGGAATGGCCTTGAAAGGCACCAGGAAGGACCACACCAAGTTAATAGATCAAAACTGCTTAGGCCAGAAAAGTAACATGATTAAACATCTCAGACTAGCCCGTCCCTAGTTCACACAAAGATAAAGGGAAGGGAAAACCTATTCAGACTTGCTACTACAGCTGTTACAATAAAAGTAGTACTGACTTTTAAAAGTAGGCATTGGTTTCTTGAAGGAATGACAGATGGGGATGACTGACAACCAAGTAGAAGCAATTTCTGTTATCTGTTAATATGTTAATTTAACTATGTTAATATATAGGTAAATCAGGGTTACTAATCTGGACAAAGAGAAACCTAGTTTGAAATGCTAAGAAATCTTAGTTCAAACAACAAATCCATATTCCAAATTTAATGAAGGAGTGTAATATGAAGAACTGCCATTTCTGGACTGCAAAAATCCAAATGACTAATAGAAGTCAGCAAAGAAATGCAAAACTGGTGCTTTCTTTGCTTTTATGTTTTCTAGCTCTACTACATTATCCTGATATTGTAATACAAGATAGAAATGAGCAATCAGAATATGATTATTGGAAGTAAATAATAACAAAACCGTTGATGACCTATATTATATTCCTGGAGATAAAATACAGTGTTGAGAAACACCTTGGGAATTGTACTTCTTATATCATATTCAAGTTTCTGGAGAACATGACTGGCATGTTATGCTATGTTAACAGAGCATACATGCTACAAAAAAGCAACAAAGAACAGTTTATCTGTCTTTAAAATACAAATAGTAGTTTGCTATATTTTCTGTTGTATCTCTCTCAAAAATAGAAACACAAGATTGTCTCTCAAACTGCATTGGTTTCATCTCTCTTGTGTGATTGGACTCTTTTTCACCTTGCACAAAAGGTTCCTTAAATCTTCAGCCATCAGGATACCCAAGATATAGTAGATGTTTCTTACAACAATTTTAGTTCCAATTTCTATTTCTTTTCAGCACTTTTTATTACATATAATGTACTATAAGTTGAATAAGATGATGGGATAGTACATGGGCATACTCCTTTGAAAAGTTTGAAACAATTCCTCCATATACAATTCTGTCTGTTGCTTTTTGATCATTATTCAAATTCTTCACTAGGCAGAAGAAATGGCTCAGTAAATCTATGTTTTAAGAGTTACCCACGGTGTACTGTGGTCTGCAATGCAGGAGTGGTATTCATGTACCTTCCTTACTAGTTTGTAAATGTGAGTGTGCTTCTGTGCATGCGCTTCGGCTAAAAAAGAGCCTAAGTGGGATACCATAGAGCCCCGGGGCAGGTGGGCGGGGCCAGCTGCGATTTCCACTACCAGTTCGAGAGAATCGATCCAAACTGGCTGAATACTACCTCTGCTGCAATTTCAAAAGATATTATATAACCAATAAGTGAAAATTAGATGTTTGACTTTGCATATCTATTATGTGATTAGCAATTATTGAATTAGCTTATTGGGACTTATGCAAAAGCCTAGTTCTCTGGAGAAGGCTCTAATGCTGGGAAAGAAAGAGAAGATGCCCAGCAGTAAAATGGTTAGACTCAGTTACTGGGGCAAAGAGTGCATTGTTTGAAGACCTGAAAGACAAGCCTTGGGATAGATCATCATAGAAAAAAATCTATTGATGTGATTACTAGAAATAAACCATGACTTGAGGACACATAATCTATCTATCTATCTATCATCTATCTATATATCTATAAATCATGAAATAATATCTCTGCCCTTCTGAATCCAGCTTCTACATCTGGCACCATAATCATATATGTAAGAAAAATGCTATTATTTGTTAATCTGGACATTTTATATCAGGGATCACCAACCTTTCGAACTTCAGGGACCACTAAATTCATAATTTTAAATTCTGTGGACCACTAATAATGATTAAAAAAAAAGATAAATAGTATTTAGTGCAACATAAAAAATGTGGACCACCAAATTTTCTCGCAGACCACCAGTGGTCCACCGACCATCAGTTGGGGACCAATGTTCTATAGAACTAACTTTTTTTGGATTGCTTTTTTTCTATCCCCCTGGCCACTGCTTACAGGCAAGGCAGCAAGCTGCACTTCAACTATGTCTTTTAATAAAATTTTAAATAGGTCTGCTTCCATTTCCTCAATTCCTCTTTACAGCTTGGTTTACTTCCCTGATATTTTCAGAATATTTCAGTATAATTTGGTGATCCAGCCAACATGCACATCTTAAATTCTGTATAGTTCTTCTATACCATAATTCTTTTTCATGACTTCTCTCCAGTAGATTGTTGTCATGTTTCCTTTAATCATATCCATCTCTGTACAAAATATTTCTGTGACTGCATACTTAAGAAACCCTTTCTCTTTTTAAACTTTCCTGGAGGTCAACATTTAATGGGATAACTTTTCCTCTCTTTATTGTCATTTGCTTTCTGCCTTCCTTCATTTTTCAATATACAGTGGACATTTTGCTGATCTTTTTTATTTATTTTTTGTATATTTTATATTGTACTATTTTAATAATATCACACATTTCAGTCCAGAGATCTCCAAGCCTTCTGTTTTTCAAATATGACCTACTTCATCATCTATTCTTTTCCTTTATCCCAGAAAAATAAGGATTATTTTGAATGAACTACTTTGGTTCTGCAAATTGAATAGAGCTTCTCCACCTTTGCTGGCGTAAATGTGTGTTTGTATGTGTGTGTGTTATCCATCTGTAGCATCATCTTTCAGGTTGTTTGAAAAAGATTTATTACAAAAAATCTTCTTGGCAGAACTCTGTTAATCTAACTTCCTTTTCAGTTTGTACACTGAAGCTGATTTTTTCTAGTCATCTAGATTCCATTTTATATTTTATTATTTCTTAAATTTTATAAGGCCACTTAGATCTATTCAGTGAAACTTGTCATAAAACAAAAGACATAGTCAAAACATACAAAAAAGCCCAAATTGAAGTCCCACAACAAAAATTTAAAGTATTCCAATAACTTACATCCATATCAACTGTGAAACTATCACCTTCACAATGGTTGGGGGAATAGCAAGTCTTCATAGCCTTCTGAAAGCCCAGTATTTCTTAGAGTGAGGCTACTTAAAAGGGCAGGTGCCATGACAGAGAAGAGACACTTTCCAAGATCCATCCATTGTCACTGCCTCACCAATTCATGCTCATTCTGCCAGACTCCTGGGCACAAAGTACTGAAGAGATGTACTCTTGCAAGTAACTTGAATCTATGCCATGTGGAATTTTAAATATGACAATCAGCACCTGGAATTGCACCCAGAAGCTTACTGGGACCCAGTGCGGCTTATGTGACAATGGTGTTACAGAGATATACTATGGTGTTCACAATAGTTCCCATGCCACTATTTTTGACTAGCTGTAACTTTCAAATGCTTTCCAAGTGTAATCCATATATAATGTTTGCAATAGCATCAATTGGAGGAAGCTATCAATATGCGGATGATACCCAGTTGTATCTGTCCGCCCCGTGCCAACTCAATGAAGCGGTGGACGTGATGAACCGGGGTCTTGAGGCCGTTATGGACTGGATGAGGGCTAACAAGCTTGTACTCAACCCGGAGAAGACCGAGTGGCTGTTGTGTTTTCCTCCCAACAATTCGACCAGTGCTCCATCACTCAGGCTGGGGGGTCAAATTCTATACCCCTCAGAGAGGGTTCGCAACTTGGGAGTCCTCCTGGACCCACAGCTGACTTTCGACCATCATTTGACGGCTGTGACCAGGGGGGCATTTGCCCAGGTTCGCCTGGTGTGCCAGTTGCGACCCTACCTGAATCGGGAGGCTCTCACAACAGTCACTCGGGCCCTTGTGACCTCTAGGCTGGAATACTGCAATGTGCTCTACATGGGGCTGCCCTTGAAGAGCATCCGGCGACTTCAGCTAGTCCAGAACGCAGCTGCGCGAGTGATTGTGGGTGCACCTCGGTTCACCCACATAACACCTATCCTCCGCGAGCTGCGCTGGCTACCTGTTGATCTCCGGGTGCGCTTCAAGGTGCTACTTGTTACTCATAAAGCCCTTCATGGTAGTGGGTCTGCGTACTTGAGAGACCACCTTCTGCCAATTACCTCCCTGCGACCAATTAGATCTCATAGATTAGGCCTCCTCCGAGTTCCATCTGCCAGTCAGTGCCGACTGGCAACTACAAGGAGGAGAGCCTTCTCAGTAGTAGCTCCGACCCTTTGGAACGATCTCCCCGTGGAGATTCGTACCCTCACCACCGTCCAGGCCTTCCGCACAGCCCTTAAGACCTGGCTAGCCCGTCAGGCCTGGGGACAAAGATAACTGCCCCCACCTGAATGATGAATGAATGTTGCTTATTATTTTATTCTATGTTTGTATGTGTTATTGTTTGTATTTCCCTTCCCTTCATTTTATGTAAGCCGCCCTGAGTCCCCTCAGGGAAAAGGGCGGCCTATAAGTGTTAGTAAAACCAAAACCAAAACCAAAAGCTAAGTTGAGGGTGAATGTGAACAGTGCTTCCTGATCTAAAGATGGGCACAACTGCTATACAAGATATATTTGTGAAAATGCCTTTCATGCCAGAGCTGCCAGCTGTCCTGTAACAGGAGCTGCAAGCCCAGGAGAACACCAGGTTGCACACTGTCTTTGCTTTGAGGAGTGCAATCCCATTCAATATTAACTGTAGAAAACAGGTATAGCAGGTACAGAAGTTCCTAAACCCCATAGCCACTCAGTTTTGTCAGGGTTAAGGTGAAGCCAGTTCTTTCTCATCCAGAGCGACACAGACTCCAGGCACTGGAAAGGCATTTTGATAGCGTCTCTTGAGCATCCGGTGGGAAAGATGTACAACTGAGTAGATAGCATTCCAATGACACATAATCCAATGCTGATAGATAACTACACCTAGTGACATCATGTAGATATAAAGAAATTTAGAAATGGACCTCCCCACCCCCAAACTGGAACCAATCTCAGAAGGAGGAGAACCACTGGAGAGAAGTGCCTCCCACTTGTAACTCCTTGAGACAACCCAGAAAGATATTGTGATAGATGGTGTCAGAAATCACTGAGAGATCAAGAAGTGCAAGATGAATACAATACTATCATCCTGCCAGATTACATTCAGAAAGTGCAACCAATGCTTCCTATTCTGGTCCTGACAGCAGTGAGTCCAGATTTCAACTTTAGTACTGCCATCTTCTATCATTAATTCCGGTGAAAATACTACAAAGTATTGGAAGTCACTGTAAAATTGTTCTGCTTCTCATACATCTGTGGTTACTTCAAGGACTTGGATCATTATAATATTGATTAACTTAGTTTGGACTTGAATTGGAATTGTTTGGGATTTGGACGGGGTTGATTAATCAAAGCACTGACTTTGACTCCTTTTGTAAATACTGTAACGGAGGCCAGTCTATTTCTTCTATGATTTTCTTTGTTCTTGGTACAAGATCTGATGTGCCTCTGATGTGAAATGATTTGTGCCAGTCCGTTTCAGCTTGCTTATTCCCAGAACGTCAGGGCACAGTCTTGTTATTTCTGTTTTGACAATATATGGTTTTACCTAGGTTTATAGTTCTGATATTCCACATATGACAGATAATCATGTATTTGCAACATCAAACTTTTATTTTCTCTCTGGCTATATTGGTGTCATGAAATCTAATGCAGTAAGATCACGAGCATCATGCTACTCATATTTACCATCCATTCTTCCCTAGTAGTTAGATATTGTCTAACCTGGAAGGAGGCATGGATTGTTGATGGGCTTATCGTTCAGTATCATTTTTGTATTATCTTGGAGAATGCCTATTTGGTTTTCTTGCCAGAATACTGGAATGAGTTGTTACTCCCCCCATTGGAAATGGCTCTTCATAAGTAACCAACTTTGTTACTTTATCACAAAGAAAGTTATATTAAAGTAGCTTTCCTGCAGTTATACTGCATCTTCTTCCAAAACTGTTTCCCCAGAACAATTTTTTTCTTAATAACTTAAAATGGAATGCTACATTTTAATCTTTAAAAAAAGTCTTTTGAAATATAAAAGATATAGTAAGATTACCCAAGTCTTGCATGTTCTCCTCTTCCTTTTTCCCACAGAGCCTCAAGATGGTCAAAAGCTTCTACTTTTTATCTTAAATGCATAACACAAACCTGTGATCAATCTTAACTGTGGCTACCAATGATTTTATAAATGTTTATTAAGGTTTGCTTGCAAGAGATTCTAGGAGAAGCATTGTAACCTTCACCTTATAGTTGGTTACAGGAAATTACTGCATGATAACAAACTAACATATGGAATATTTTGTATAGTTTGTCAAACAGTTTTTTTTTAAACTGTACATATATTTTTGGATAATAGTAATGTTCATATAATAGAGAAAGGATGTTTTGCACATTTTTTTTTGAGATTAAAGGTTTCCTTTTCATAGCCTAATATTAATACAAATGCAAAATTAGAAGCTTTAGCAGCCATGTAGATCCAAATTAAGCATGTATTTGCATTTTGTATGTTTCATTTTACAAAAAAACCCCACAACCTTATTTTGCAGGAATACTGTACGGTTATTTCATACCAGGCAGTTTTCTCCTCATAACATTTAATTGGGCAATTGTTATTTTTATGAAAAGTAATTAAACACCAAACATTTGCTACTTTATCCTTCAGAAAGAATGAAAGCATAGTTGATTAAATGGAAGATGAAGCTAAGGACACTGAAACTTTTATAATAGTATCAAGTCATTTAAAACAGATAGTAAAAGATTTTATACCAACAGGAACTACTGGGAAAAAGAGACTCTATAATTATCAGAATTGGTAATAATAAAACAGACTACAAAATGTGCAAATCAGCAACTTATGTGCTTAACAAAAACCCCTACATTATGGAATACTAAATGTGCATTATTTATTTTGACATGAATCATTAAGATGAATTGTCATTAAGTATAAACAAGCACAATCCATTAAATAAGCCACCAAGTGGTACATATGGCAAAGACAAAGAGTCCTGCTATACTCCTGCTGTCCTCACTTTGTCTCCTATTTCACTGTTTTCCATATTTCAGAATTTAAATCTCAATGACAAGCTTCTCCACCCACTCCCACTCACATATCTTTAGAAAAGCTGGATATAATTTGATTGCTTCCAAAAACTATGTAGACATGCTAGGATTCATGATCACTGCTGTTGCTTCCCAAAACATCCTTTATTCTTTTTATGCAAAAAGATTTTATAGTTGGCCAAGCATACTGTAGTTGCAGATGCTTAATTTTGTGTTGTGTGTGAATGCAAAGCAAATTGTGCTTAATTTCACATTAAAGCAGTAGACCATTAAATGTATGGTTTACAATCAAATTAAAACCTTTATTAGGGCCTTTAGGCCAAAGAAAATATTTACAATTAACTAGCTGCAGTGCTCAGAAGGCGGCTTGTGGAAGATACTGTCCAGTACTTGTTTCCTTTTGTAGTTTCTTAAAAAATTCTTTAGATGATTGAGGAACTTTCTTGAAATGAATGGAACGGGACGGGGCACTGGATATGGAAGTTGAAAGGAGGAATTGACAACATAAAGCCTTTCCACCTAGTTTGATGAGATCTTGTGCCCTCATCTCCTATCATATTTTGGAAGGTCTTCTGGCCTCACTGGAAAACTTCCCCAGGACTTCGCAGGGATCGTAAAAAGGCAGGGAAAAGGAAGCTATAGAAAGGCCATCTTTCTCAGTCTTCTTAACACTCTACTTCTCTTCAGAACATTTACTTTTGCACTCCGAAAGACTACATAGAGGTGATAGTAAAGCCCTTAGTACTGACCCCTCTCCCAATTCTAGTGAATCTTCATCAAGCAGGTAAGAGAAAACTGAATCTTCTTTAAGCAAATTAAACACTGCTTTTCTCCCTCAACATTCTTTTTTCTTACCAAGATCAAATACTTTTTAATCTGTTGACTAGTGGTTTTATGACAAGCTATGTGGAGCAATCCTAGCTATTGCCACTGAAACTTGATTGTTTTTTTAAAGTGGATATTGCATCTTCAGGATGTCTATAAAACTCGTCATATTTTTTAAAAAGACATGAACAAACTGAAGCCTGTCACCAGAACTGCAATAATATAAAAATGATAAAATGATAAGGAAAATGATAAAATGACATGACAGAAAAAAGGAGTGGCTTGGAGGGACAGGAAATATTTAGCTTTGAGAAGCCTGCAAGGAGATAGGAGAGTTGCCCTCCAGATCACAGGACACAGAATAACAGAGTTCAAAAGGACCTTGGAGGTCTTCTAGTCAAACCCCCTGCTCAGGTAGGAAACCCTATACCATTTCAGGTCCGAAATGGAATAGAATAGATCTAAAGGATTATGTCATAAAAGGCTGCTCGGAATTTTTCCATAATCCAAAAAAGAATGATTTAAAATTACAAGGCAATAGATTTCTGTTGGTCATTGTAAAAATTATACTCATACTACTGATAGTAAGAAATGTCCAGCAATGTCTCTGGAGGTAATGAACATTTTTTAAATGGAGGTGTTTTCACTGAAGGTGGATGGCCATCTGCCAGGGAAACTATAGTAATGGGCAGGGCATTATCTCAATGACCTCCAGGATCTATTCCAATCTTTTCAATCAGTGATTATAAGGCTACAACGTTATTCCTTTTGTGTGTTTAATTCTTTAAGTGTGAATGAAAGATGACATTCAATATATACACATTCTCCATATTAATGCAAAAGTAGACACATGAAAGAAATGTATACACATTGTCCATATTAATGCAAAAGTAAAAGCCTCTACTGAAGGGATAATTAAGGCACTTGTATGCAGTACATACAGTAAGCAAGCTCAATCTGTCTTTCAGAAGATGAACTGACAGACACATGAAAAGCAAGATCAGAATAGTCTGACCAGTGACAAATTGGTTGCCCTAAATATCCTCATTGATTGCTATAATCTGAGCCAGTCAGTGCACAATTAGTTACATTGTACTGTTCCTTTCCTGCTATTAGAACAGCAGCCAAAATAAAATGGAATTGTTATAAAAGAAAAATTTCAAAGATTGGAAGGAAAACAGAATAAATGTTTTTGGTTGGTAGCTCTCTCTTGCTGCTAACAAAAGATGTAGCTAACTAATGGCAATTTAATACAAAAATAGGTTCCTTTATTAATTTTCTTGTAGGTTTATTCACACCTTTGCTATCTGTAGTTAATATTGTCTGATAAAATAGGGAATTTACAAATATAGTTGACGGGTTTTATTACAAGGAAGCAAGCAAATAATATTTTGAAGAATGCATAGCTGAAAGTTCCCCTTTGCTTTTATGAAAAGTATCATATTTATAAGCATTCTAACATTCTATTGTGTGTTATTATTTTACACATTATAAAATCTGACCCAGGAATATTTCTATTTGAGTAATACAGAACAATGTACTCTGTTGTTATCCATGTTGTTAATGTATAAGAAATCACACCAGATACTATTTGTCTTTAGATAAAGAGATACCCTAACTTTTACCATATAAGTACTTGTTCTGTATTAATCGAAGAGAAATATTCCTGGCTCAGATTTTATAATGTGTAAAATAAAAACACACAAGATTAAGAATGCTTAGGTGAAGAAAGACCAATAGATGAGCATGTTTTAAGACCCTGGAAAAAATAGCCATCAGTTGACTGTTATCTGCTGAATATAATCTTTGAAATTACATACTATAGATCTGCACGCTGCAAAATCTAGCCAAATTCCTGTCTTTTAAAACCAGTCTTGGATATATTTGATGATAGCTACAACTCCATCTAAATTATCTTTCAATTAGCTAGTGGCAAAGTTGCACTAAAGAGCGAGAAAACTCTGTCAGGTTTGTGAGTGCTAGTGTAGCAGAGTGGATAAAAATACTTATAATCTCAAAAAATGGAGGATCTTTCTTCAATCTGACTTCAGACCAATTTCCTAAATGTTATAGGCAAATAACAATAGTAATAAAATGATCATAATAAGTGTGATTTTTTTTCTCCTTTAGCATATTGTAGTTTGAATGTCTCTTTCACTGAAATGGAGGATTATCATGGTGATTTATAACAAAATTATACGCACAATGAATTGAAAATGGTTTACAAAAGTTTGCATTAGTCTCAATCTCATAGTTTATACTTTATGTTTGCATTTCCAATTGCTATTCTTTTTCTTCTCCTTAAATAAGGACCTATTTCCCATTCATTCCATAGTCTGAGAGACAAGTAATGTTAATCAATCAATAGTTGTGCTGTTCTTTTTTTAATAAAGCTATTTCCACCAAACTAATTTCCAAATAAATATTTTGTCCTTAAGTAGCTTGATATAGAAGAAAAGGCTGCAATTCAACAGGTGAAAATTACATTTTAAAGTGAAAAAATGAATTAAGTTGGTGTCAGTATTTTTTGCTTTCATGCTGGCAAGAAACATTCTAAATATATGAACCTGCTAAATAATTGAGATGTTTTGTCAAGCAATTCCAACTTTTAAGCAGTTCTTAAGGGCAGCATCAACTACACCAATTGCAACAATGTGTGGAATCTTATTAGTGCATGAATAAACATGAACAAATTATATCCAGAGCAGAACAATTGAAACAATAACAGTAGCACAAC
The DNA here is from genome assembly GCF_051295495.1 of Thamnophis sirtalis. Lineage (NCBI taxonomy): Eukaryota > Metazoa > Chordata > Lepidosauria > Squamata > Natricidae > Thamnophis > Thamnophis sirtalis. Next base: position 38,699,799 of record NW_028261391.1, read on the forward strand.
AAAAATTTGTTCCCTTATTCCTAAACTCTTGTTGTGTTATAGGCATAATAATAATGGTGTGGTGTAAAAAGGATATAAACTTCTTTAAAAAGCAGAATATAATGGAATTCAATCCAATCTGCCTTTGTTTGCCTGGTCAGGGATCAAGGCTTATGGAAACTTTAGTACAAAATAGACTTCCAAGCTTAGAAATGCTACATCAATGGGAAATTCTGCCTAGGGAATGATCAGACAAAAGACAGCATGGCTCGCAGCTGGATAATTTCTTGGACTGTAAGGGACATGGTGGGGGTATTGTGCTTTCAGACTTGCAAGATGTTGTTAATTTAGCTTTACAGCAAGGTAGAATTAGCTTATCTAATTGTTGTGTGTCCTGTCTGGTCTAGCTGGTAAACCTGACAATCAGATATCAAGAAAGGAATAGATATCTATGAACTCTAGAATGCCTCCTGAAGAATGTTTTCAGTTATTGTGGTGATAACTGAGTTTTTATCGAAAAGCATTTGTGGTTCTTTTGCCTATCTTTTATGTGGTACATTCTGAATTCCTTTTACTATCTGAAAGAACTAACTGGAAGAACAGGATGCTTTTCTATGTTTTGAATTAGATGTTGAAAAATTTCAATAAAGATTAGGTGGCCTACTCTTTCTCAAGGAAATTGCTTCAAACTGATTGCTTCAGTTTGCTCTTATTAATTTCCCCTCCTTCAGTGTGAGGAGATGGTTCATATCCTGAGCAGCAGGCAATGGATGAGAATTACTTTCTTTTTATCTCTGTCACTGCAAAGATATATGGGATACTTAACATATTTCTTAAGGAAGAAATGTCACTATGGGTATCACATTCCATGTGGAGACCAGAATTTGTGAAATGCTAGACAAAGTAGTATCAGTGGATGTTACAATTTATGCAAATTGGTATCTGTTAAAAAAGTAGTTTTTGTACTTTTCCTATTAGTAATTCTGCCTTTGGATTTACTAGTGATAGCTGTGGTAAGTAGCAGTATTGCATAATTAATACAAAATCAACTGTGGCTTCTTCTGAATTTGGTCAGGTTTGACCACAAATATCCATGCTTAATTAAATTCTAATATTCCAATATTATGCTGTGGTTCTGTTGTTCTATTGAATTGGAATTGGAATTGGAATTGGTTTATTTATAGGCCGCCCTTTTCCCTGAGGGGACTCAGGGCGGCTAACAACTCATAGGGAGGGGGATACAGACAATAACATATAACATTACATATAATTAAAAAGTAAACAACATTCATCCAACATTCGGGTGGGGGCAGATCAATCTCTACCCCCAGGCCTGGCAGGATAGCCAGTTCTTAAGGGCTGCGCGGAAGGTCTGAAGGGTGGTGAGGGTACGGATCCCCACGGGGAGCTCGTTCCAGAGGGTCGGAGCTGCCACTGAAAAGGCTCTCCTCCGCGTAGTGGCCAGCCGGCACTGGCTGGCAGATGGCACTCGGAGGAGGCCCAATCTAGAAAAGTTTCTAGAAAATGCAATTGATTGGAAATGTGAAGGTTTTGATACTAATTGATCCGGGTAGCAGGGACCACATAATGCTTTAGCTGAAAATCTATATTTGTTACCAGTTGCTTATCATGGGTAATTTAAGGTGACCTCTAAAACTAGGATATTAAAGTGTGGTTACTGTACATAAGGAATTGCCTCTCGTATTGCAAATCTGTCTGACCACAAAGTTTATAACAAGACTCATAGAGTTACAGAGGTACATCTATGAAGCACATGAAGACCTTTTCCACCACTGACCTTAGGATACAGAACACACTTTCTTGGAAATTTTGTTTTGCTCCTATTCTCTCAATATTTAGAAAGTGGGTTAATAAACCACCTCTTTCAGTAGAATCTTAATGGATGAATGATTTTAGCTTTACCTTCTAAAGTTTTATTTTTGTTTTCAAATCACCCATTCTATTTGCGATGTTTTCAGGATTTAACATCAATGTAACTCCCATTTAGTCCATTATTAGTACAAAGCATGCATAGTCCAAATATAAGGAAAAAGGATGTGATTGTTATCAGCATTTTAATTATATTTACATAGTCAGGGATAAGGAAAGACATTTGTTTTATTTGCACTTTCCAAATCAATGTGCAGATTGAAATGCAATTACATTTTAATATTTTTTCTGTACTTCTCCAATTTTTGTAGATCAGGTCTCTTAAAACAATTTACACACACTATTGAAGAAGGCACAATAGCAAATAAGTGGAAATAACAGGCACAATTGGATTTTATAGGAGAAAACCAGCTTATTAGTAAAATTGCAGATAAAGTAAAACTATATTGAGGTTTTCTTCAGCGTTATGAGATTATATTATTTTGACATTGGAAAAATAATGACATTGAGCAAAACCAAATTGATCAGGCCTGCCTAATCCTTCTAATGGTATAATTTGCATTAGGCTAGCAAGGAATTCCAATAGAAGAGAATATACACTGTAGCTCAGGATTGAATCATGAATTAACATTAAGGTGACCAGATTTTAACATTGGTAAAGCGAGACACCATTGACCGGGGGGGGGGGGTGTTTCTTGATTATTATTTTTTTTTAATCGGGACTTTTTTAAAATGATGCAGGACATGGGACAAATTGTTAAAAATCGGGACTGTCCCACCAAAAGCAGGATGTCATCTTACGTTAAGGCCTCCAACGCTGCCATCCAGCACGGAACCTTAAGATAATACCTTTTCCTCACCTTTTCCCACACCCCCATCAAAATCTTCCGAATGTAATGTCCCATGACATACCTGTGGGGGGTATCTCTTTCTTGCCACAGGGAGGCATGCCATCCCTGTGGGAAGTCATGTCTCTCTATAGCCAATAAGCACCTTCTACTCAACGTCGCCCAATCCTTCACCCATGTCATAATTGCTGCACTATAATATGCTTCCCAGTTGGGTACTCCGAAACCTCCCAGTTCTTTACGTTTTTGCAACATTTGGGCTTTAATTTGTGCTTTCTTGCTTTGCCATATAAATCGAGCCACTATTATCTCCAAGGATTTTTTAAAAAATTGTCCAATTTAGTCGGTGCCATTTGAAACAAAAACAGAAATTGTGGTCCCCTTTTGATCCCCAATGGAGAAGCCCAGATTCACTTAACAACCATGTTCCTGAGTTAACAACCACTATGATTCACTTAATGTGGCAATAAAAGGTCACAAAATGCGGCAAAATTCATTTAACAAACATCTCCCTTAGCAACAGAAATTGGGGGATCAATCCTGGTCGTAAGTCGAGGACTACCAGTAGCCAATTGCAAAAGGCAACTTTACTTGGAACAGGTGAGATTGTGTCCGAATCCCTTTCATGCCAACATCCCATCCTGTCCATGGGGAGAACTCCACATGCGGACAAAAGCCCCCAATCCCCTCTCAACCTCCAGCTGACTCTGCCATCTGCCATAACCACACATGACATTTAGATGCCCCTCAAAGGCAAAACTCAGGGGGCTGAATTCTAAAGGGGGAAGAGTAAAGGAGGGAATTTGAGAGGCAGCCCAAAGCACTGTCTGTCTAAATTTGCATCAGGCAGGTAGTAACATTTTCATAGACCATGATCACAGGAGCATCTGATCCTATGGAGAAACTTCTCCTGCATTCAGTCCCAGGCCTTCCTTTCTCCTTTCACGTTCCTTCCCTCCCTCCCTCCCTCTTTCTTCCTTCTAGCCTTCCTCCCTTTCCATTTTTTCTCCTTCCTTCCTCTTGCCTTCTGTCTTTGTGCTCTTTAGATCTCTCTTCCCTTTCCCTTCCTTCCTCCTTCTATCCTTTCACCTTCTCTCCTTCCTCCCTTTCTTCTTTATTTTTCTGTTCTTCCCCTTCTCTTCCTTTCTTCTTCCATTATTTTCTTCTTTCCTCCCGCCCTCCTTTTTTTTCCTTCCTCCTTCCATCCTTCCTTCTTCCTTCCTTCCTTCCTCTTGCTTATCTACCTTCACCTTATCTGTCTTTCTGCTCTTTCCCTCTTCCTTCCTTTCTCCTTCCATCCTCTCTTCTTTCCTCACTCACTCCCTTCCTCCTTTTCTCTTCCTTCCTCCTTTTCTCTTCCTTCCTCCTTCCATTCTTTCAGCTTCCTTCCTTTTGCCTATCTACCTTCTCTGTCTTTCTGCTCTTTCCATCTCTCTCTTCCCCTTCGCTTCTATTCCTTCCTCCTTCCATCCTTTCACCTTCCTATTTCTTCCTTCTTCCTTCCTTCTGCCTATCTACCTTCACCTTCTCTGTCTTTCTGCTCTTTCCCTGTCTTCCCCTTTCCTCCCCCTCCCTCCCTTCCTTTCTAGTTCCACCTTTTCTTCTTCCCCCCACCCTCCCTTTTTCTTTCTTCCTTCCTTCCTCCTTCCTCTTGCCTATCAACTTCATCCTCTTTGTCTTTCTGCTCTTTCCCTGTCTTCCCCTTCTCTTCCTACCTCCTTCCTTCTTTCCTCCCTCCCTTCCCCTTTTTCTTCCTTCCTTTCTTCTTCCATCTTCCTCCTTCTCCTTCCTCCTTCCTCCTTCCTCCTTCCTCCTTCTTCCTTCTATTCTTTCTCCTTCCTTCCATCTTTTCTCCTTCCAACTTCTTCCCCCCTCCCTTCTTTTCCTTCCCCCTTCCCTCCTTCCTTCCTCTCCTTCCCACTCTCTCCTTGGGAGGGGACAAAACCCAAGGGTTAACAGGGTTGGGGGTGGGGGGCAGCAGAGACCAAATAAAGTCAGAATATCTTATTAAAACTTTCCTATTTGTTGGATCGCATTGCTGCAAACTTATAAACCAAATAAGGGGAACATTTTGCAACTGATGGTGCTGCAAGGAAAGGGGGGAGGGAGGCAGCCCTGCCATTTTCCCACTTTTGCAAGGAATGAGAAACAGTGCTTTAATCCGAAGCAAAGGACGACTGCAATTGGAACTGCAGACAGGGAAAGATCCTTGTAGCACAAAACCCACCTTTGCATGGTTGTGAAAACACAGGTAAAACAAAAAAAGCACAGCGCCCTCCTGAAACCACATTAACATAACAGTCCCTCCACACTCTGAATGGGACTCGGCGTGACTCCGATTTGAATATGAGCACATGGAGCTGGGCGGGGAGATAAGCATCTTCATTTGCATTTTATGCGACCATGATGCTTTGCGAGGAACAATTCCCGGGGCTCCCCATGACTTTTTGCAGATTTTTCCTTTCGTGACCAGATTTTAACATTGATAAAGCGGGACACCATTGATCGGGGGGGGGAGGGGGGTGTTTCTTGATTAATTTTTTTAAAAAAAATCGGGACTTTTAAAAAACACTGTGGGACGCGGGACAAATTGTTAAAAATCAGGACTGTCCCACCAAAAGCGGGACGCCTGGTCACCTTAAGTAAGATGGTAATTCATTACCTAGTCAGAAATGTCTGCAACCAATCTACCAAGCTCAGAGAGCACTAACTTATCCATGGCAAGGAATTCCCCAGGGAATTTGGTGTTAATGAGTCTGAATTTCCAGATTCTGCTCTTTGTGTCAAGGTTTCAAGTAACACCCCTAACGAAAGAAGATTCCGAGGCTTGAGTTTCCTCAAAGTTTCATTTTATTAGAGATGTCATATTGGCACATTTGGGAAAACCTGAATCTGAAAGATTCCAAGTTTTCCCCACCCAAACAAAAGTTCAAGTCCCTGCCCAGCACCCACATGTCCATCAGGCACCCTCCCAACTGGAGATGCCTCTAGTCACACCACTGCAGGTACAAGGCCAGACGTTATTGACTCTTTGAGAAAGAAATGTTATTTTGACTGTATCTATCACGCCCCGTATGATCGCCCCTCCCAATTTCCCACAGCATTAAATGTGGCAAGTCTGAAGGCCCAATACAAAAGATGACTTCCAGGCCTGACACCTTGGTTACCAGCCACAATTTCCCTCATTTTATCTCTAAGCTCTCTGGTATCTTATTTTGGAGAGGAAAAAAAAGGCTAAAGAAGGAAGAAACGGATTGGGCTGGCAATGCTTTGGATTGTGGGACATTTAAAATGTTGAGAACAGGGCATGAACATTTTCCTAAAATTAGCCAGCTGCAAAACTTCAATTTGTCAGTAAGTCAACTGGTGAGTTTCTCCCACTATGTCTCTGACGGCCTCCCTTTTACAAACGTTTATGAGGAGATTTATGCTTCAATATTTTATAGTTTCTATCTTTAATTGGATGTTTGTCTTGGATAGCCCTCTGTGAATAAAGAAGAATATTTGTAGCTCCAGATTGAAATGACATTGTCTAGTTTGGATAGTGAAATGTCTGCAAGAAAACAATCGATCTCAGAAAGCACCATATAGTCTTGTGCACTAGGAACAGAGGGAAATGAATAGAGGTACAGCTACCAGATGTTTAGCTACCTTTTTGTTGTTATGTATTCCATTTGGTAGACTTAGCCTTACAATCAAAGATTGTCCAACACCTTTGACTTTCACAAGTAATCTTTTCCTGTGCAGCACCTCCCAAATAAGTGCTAACTACAAGTTAACACGCTCTGCTCTATGACCTTGATCAGTACCTCCAGGAGTTCCTGTCTGGAATTTCCATACCTTTAATCAGCTACATGCTGAATGCTTTTGCTTCCTTACTGGTTCTAGTACATTTCTGTGATTGAAAAATCAATCTTCCTGATGCTGGGAAAAATAATTTCATTTACATGTAGTGCTAAGTACTTGTAGGGGGGACTTCTTTATGGTAATTTTGGCACAAATGGCAAGAAAATTAGACAGTGTGTTTTTCCTCCCATTTATCTTCCTTTTCAAATGTCCATGCCCCCCTTTACTTGTTCAGATATCTCATAAACAAAAATATAGTAGTTATGGGCTCTAAGAATTACAAGAAACAAGTAAGAACTAATCAAGTATGCTAATATTTATATTAGTGCAAGAAAAAATGCAATTGATTGACAGTGAAAAACAGGTGCTATGTTTAGAATAGAATAACAAAGTTGGAAGGGACCTTGGAGGTCTTCTAGTCCAACCCCCTGCCTAGGCAAGAAACCCTACACCACTTCAGTCAATGCTTATCCAACATCTTCTTAAAAGCTTCCAGTGTATACAATGTATACAATGAACTATACACTTGTCTGTTCTATAATATTTAAGCCAGTCATCAAACTAAAACAATATTTAACTGAATGATGGATAATTATATATTATAATTATAGTTATAACCATTTGTAATTCACATGTCAGCAGAACATGACATTTTGGTTTGCAGCACATCTGCAAAGCCAGACTTTGGTAATCTACTGTATTTGCTTGGATAAATAACTGAAATCCTGCCATATTATAGCATTCCACTGGAGGATGAAGACAGAAACATAGCAAAACAAAGATCTATGCACAGATAATCCTCGACATACAACCAAGTCAAAGCAGGGAACCTATGATCTGAATTCAAAATTGGTGGTTGGGGCCCTTGAAGGTGCCATGACCAACTTTTATGATCATTACAACATACAACCTTAATGGGCAGGCTCCATTCAGCCATGTGTAATAAGTTACCAGTGTGTGATAAATGCAGAAATCTCTTGGATATATATGGAAGTGTAATTAATTCCATAGTCAATAAATTATCATTATTTAGATGGAACAGAAATATGAACATTAACAATGTTTACAACAGGGTTAAAGTATAGAGAAATCCACAAAATTTACAGAAACTGGAATATTGTAAAGATAGCATTGAAACCAGCCTTTCCCACTAAGCATTATAGCACACTGAAAAGATGTCTTTAAAATAAATCCTGAAAGTAATTTATTAATGAATAATTTTCTTTTTTTTCCAGTTATGTTACTTTCTGGTTAAATTGACTAAAATACTTACTATTTTGACTTGCATTGTACCAAAAGAATTTCCCTAGCGCTGCCTATTTTTCAGATATTAAGGGCAATTACCTTACCTACCCCATCTGAACAGAGATTTTTTTATTTTTTTAATTGAAGTCGAATTAAGGTGTCTCTAGCACATATCTTCACCATTGATACTGGTGTGTGACTGGTATTAGTTTTTTTAAAATACCATATTTTTTGGAGTATAAGAATACACTGAATACAGCTTTTTTGCCTCCCGAAGCCCTGCCCCTTCACCAAAATGGCCATGCAGAGCTTGAAGGAGGCTTTCAGAGAGCTCCTGAGGACTGGGGAGGGCAGAAATGAGCAAAAAATGGGTCGTTTTTTGCTCAATTTTGCCCTCTCCCCAGCCCCCCAGGAGCACTCTATAAGCTTCCTAATCCTCTTTTTTTACCCCAATACTCTCCTAAGTACCTTTTAGAAGCAAATCCATAACACTGTATAGCCCAAATGCATAAATAATTGTATCTATTTACTATCAGCTGGGAGCGAACTGCTTTGCTCCAACTTTGAAATGGGCCTGCCCACCCTTGCCCAATACACACCTATGTTTCCTTTTCCAAATCCCAGCTGATTGGCGTAGCGCCTCAGCTGTTTCTCTCACTAGCAGTAATGCCATGTGTTTTCTATAAACTGCTCACACAAAGCGTGCACTCAGCTAACTGATTGTTAAACTGGTAGGATCCCACCCCTGCTTTGATCCATCTGTTTCCTTTCGTATTGTAATTGATATGTAAAGAAAGATGTTTGAGAGAAAAGAAAATACAACTAATTCAGCTTTGGCCTAGGCCTCTTCTATAGTAGTTGGAGCAAGCAATTCTGTCCATCATTGGCATTTTGATAGATATCAACTCTGATAGATGTATAGCAATAGCACTTAGACTTATATACCGCTTCATAGTGCTTTACAGCCCGCTCTAACCAGGATTATATGCAAAGATCCAACCATTATCAGTGTTCTAGTTTTCTATTTATGATTGTATTTCTAACTTTCTGTTGAACACATATTAAGGTGATATTATAGAAATGCTCGCAATTTGCGATGAGATAATCAAAAGATTTTATAGGTGGCTTTCATGAATATGGAGACATCTTCATATGAATAGTGAAAAACTGTTAAAAGTGATCAAAGAAGAGATTTTTGAACAACTGGAAGGTGAATGTGACAGTTCTCCAGACAGTTTCTTGCCTCATTCTCTTATTCTTTTTACCCATCCGTACTATTCCTATTTCTTTATCTACCTTTTGTCACAGGAATTGAATCTTGATTATTGTCACACAATGTGGATATTATGCATGTAAAGCATATTATTATTCAGTTATTATGTAAATCAGACACTCACAGCCTACCAAAATGAATAGAAATGTGTTACAGTAGGCGATGTGAGTCTCTATTCTTAATGGCATATCATCCTTCATTATGATTATAAGAGACGATTCCATGTCAAGTTAATGCTTCTTATACTTATTTTAGATTTGCTTATTTATTTCAGCATCAAAAAACTCCATTCCAAACAAAAATTTCACACTGGACTTATGTCAACTATTAATTTTAGCTCACCTATCTCATTAAGATGAGATCCCAGCTGCCTCAGTCTTTCTTGTATATATTTCTATCTTAGCATTAGAAAACTAGAGCCAGGCCTTTCAGAATTTGGAATTCTAGTGGCTTGGTTAAAAACAAATACAAAAAACAATTCTGCCCCAATGCCAAAGCTACCAATTGGATTGAAAAGATTAACATTTATAACGTATTCAATTGTGTGAGAAGATCTGAACTTAGGTTGCAACTGCTATGTCATGCTACTAAAATCTTGACAGCTGGCCATTTATGCAGGGTGAACTAAACATAATGGCCTGAACTTCTGAAGGAATGTGCCATATAAAAATATATGTGCTGTACAAATATTTACAGCTAGTAGCAGCAGTTTTGCATGAATGTCTTAGACGCCTGATTCCAAGGCTACCATGCTGAAAAAGGACAAAATACAAATGAATCCAAATGAATACCAACAGCTAATGTTATCGATTATAACTGCAAGAGTTTCATGGTATCATTGTATCATTAATGAATAGTAAACAAAAATCTTTACTATAATAACAGATTAGTACAAAGCATCGATTAACTTGGAAATAACACTAGTTAGACTGGTTACCAGGGCCACTATTTATGTTTGCATTAAAACTGAATAAGAATGATAATGATAGCAGTTTTAGGGTAAATGTCTATGGGGATTTTCAATCACCCATGTCATAGTTGTTCCAAAAGTGCTTTTTCAAAAAGCAACTGGACGTTCTTGTTTTTCCTTGAAGATATTTCACTTCTCACCTAAGAAGCTTCTTCGGAAATGTCTTCAAGGAAAAACAAGAAAGTCCAATTGCCTTTTGAAAAAGCACCTTTGGGATAGTTTTAGGGTAGTTTGTGAAAGATACAAAGTTTTGCACAACATTCATATCTAGCTGTGGGCACATAAGACATTAAACTGGAATAATTCCATTTGCATGCATGAAAATGACATTTTACTAGAATTCTTAAAACAGATACTTATATAATTTACTTTAATAGGATGTGTAGTAGGGGTAGGATTTCATTGAAAGGTCTTTGTTTAATTTTTGTACTGTTAAACCCTCTGAATATTTATGGTGATTTACAACAGAAACTAAAATAAGTTAATATATCATGAAACAAAATATGATAATGTATATCCATTGATGTCAAATTTTAAAACTTTTGTTAAGAACTCTATTTTGAACACATTCCTAAATATAGGGAAATGAGAATGTCATGAGGATGTCTTGGGAAGGCTGTTCGAGAAAATTGAAACCATTACTGACAAACAGAAGCTTATAGTTCTTTTTTCCAAATCTTCCCATGTAGTGAACTTTCAGGATCATCCCATGAGATGTGTAGACTAGTAGATTCCAGGGGTGAAATTCAGCAGGTTCTGAAAGGTTTTGGAGAACCGGTAGTGGACATTTTGAATAGTTTGGAGAACCGACAAATATCATCTCTGGCTGGCCCCAGATTGGGGTAGGAATGGGGATTTTGCAGTATCCTTCTGCTGCCACGCCCACCAAGCCACGTCCACATAATAGTAGTAAAAAAAATGAATTTCACCATTGGTAGATTCTATTCAAAGCAATAATCCTAGAAGTACTATTGGGCTTTGTACATGAAAAGAAACACTTCGATTTTCACTTTGAATATGAGTCATGGTTCCTTAGTGGTTTGAATGCTGCCCACTGCCAGCAGTCTGGCAGTTCACATCTCACTGCCTCAAGGTTGACTCAGCCTTCCAACCTTCCAAGGTCAGTAAAATGAGGACCCATTGTTGGGGGCAATATGCTGACTCTGGAAATCACTTAGAAAGGGCTGCAAAGCACTGTGAAGCAGTATATACATCTAAGTGCTATTGCTATTGAATTACACATAGAAATTTATGGTAACTAATGGAAATCCTATATTACTAGTGTTATATGTGAAAAACAACTTTCTTCTGCTATTGCTTTTGAGTAGCCCTCAAAGGCAGCCCTAAGTAGAGCACATTGCAATGATTTATATAAGACATGACAAGGACATTAATTACTCTCATCGCTGTCTTTTTGTCAAGGCTGCAATTGGCCTACCAGAACAATCTGAAGAAAGGCACAATCAGCATAGCCTCCATATAGCAGTTTTCATGATTCTCAGAGAACTACTGTATCTAGAGTCGCCACATGAGCATACAGAAAACCAGTCCATTTCCATATAAACAGCAGTTAAGTCTTGCTAGGATTCAATACCAACTTTTTAGTCACTTTCCAAATCTTGATAGTCTCTAGGACCTGGTCAAGATTTCCATCATAACATATCACCAGCATTCCTTGGATAGAAAGGTCTGTTTAGATATCATCAGTATGTTTATGATGAATAACTTTCCTTAGTAATTATTGTTGGTCAATTCAGTTGGCAGAATGGTACAATAATTAATTGAATGAGAATTGTATTTGGCTTTAAAGAATTGTACATTATATTATTAAAAATTAAATATACCCTTGAACTGAGTTTAATCCCTACTGACTGTAAGGATATTGCAACTTGTGGCAGAGTGGGTGTTTGCCACTGGATTTTTTTCCCTCTTCTCAGTCTGGTCCACAATCCTGAATTTCTGTGTTAAAAATCGATCAGATAACATTTTCAATTCAATATTATAAATGCAAAAATTCCCAATAAAATGTTGTCCCTCAGATTGTTAGTCATATGCATTTACTTATTAAATTTGTATGCCACCCATTTTACTGTTAAAACAACATATAACAGAATATCTTGGCACTAAGGAGACTCAGAACCAATTCCTATTACTTAGGGATTTCTGCAAATATGGTACTGTCTCCTGCTTTCAGAGACTTCAGGCTCTTTAATAAAATATGTACCAAAAAGTTGTGAATTTTGGCAGTGATTTTAAAATACGGCAGTTAGATTGTTAGTCGTAACATGCCAGCATGATCATATTCTATGCCCGTTTTTTACCAATTGCAGTTCCAACAATTCGATTCTGAGTTCAATACATTATCCATTTCAGTTAGTTGAAAAGCTATGAAAAAAGATGTCTTAAACATTAATCTAATCTAGAATGCTTGTGCTCATCTAAGTCTATTCTACAGATGCCTCTACCAAATTAGATGAATTTTTAGGTCAAAAGAGAAAGGATACTTCAATATAAATGCCATGTTTATGGAAGTCCTTTCCTACAAAGATTTGTCAGGCGTCCATTTTAAAGTCTTTTCAACAACTAACCAGAGAAAAACTTAATATTTTTCTAAGCATTTAATTAATACAGTCAGGGCTTTTATAACTTAACAGTGTTTAACTATGAAAATGTTATAAATGCTATATGTATTATAACTGCAGTTGATGATTTATCCTGATTATTGTCCTTTGTCTTTATTAGGTTTAGCAGACAAGTGTTAGTTATTATGTGTTTAGAAGCAAAGTACATAAGCAACAAAGTCAGTCCCAAGACATTCATAGATTACTTATCCATACAGTTATCTCTATGCTTGATTTCAAGACATTTCCTCATGAATTCTATTAAAATTGGAGAAGTAAATGCTACGTTAAAAATATGATAATGTCATTTTTTTCAACATTTTTGATAACATATATCAAAGCAAGTTTAATCTTTTTTGTGCTATATAATCTTGATTCAAAAAAAACTCCTCTCTTCTCTGTCCTCTTGTAGCTTGCCCAGCAGGGATGTTCAAAGCTCATCAAGGAATAGGAATCTGCTCACAATGTCCTCCCAACAGTCGCTCCACATCAGAAGCTGCTGCCATCTGCACTTGTCGCAACGGATACTACCGGTCTGACTTTGATCCGTCAGAGGTAGCTTGTACTAGTAAGTACTAGTATTTATTTCTGAGAACAGGTTGGCTTCAAAACTAATTGGATCCATTCTTTGTAGATAGATCTGGAGAAACAACATTCAGGAATAACCATGTTTTGGAAATGATCTAGAACAGTGTTTTTCAACCTTTTTTGTGCAAAGGCACACTTTTTTCATGAAAAAAATCACGAGGCACACCACCATTAGAAAATGTTAAAAAAAATTAACTCTGTGCCTATATTGACTATATATAAAGTAATTTTCCCATGGCACACCTTACACTATGTCACGGCACACTAGTGTGCCGTGGCACAGTGGTTGAAAAACACTGATCTAGAAGGGCACTGAACTCCAGGTCACAACCTTCCTGTATTTACTACAGCATTTACTTCCTGCATTTTCCAGGTTTAGATTTAAAAGTCATATGAATTTTAAAGAGACAATTCCTTAAAAAGTTCACAACTATATTTTTCTTTCAAACTTGCATGGAAGCCTAAAAAAATTCTGCATGATTTAATGAGTAGCAGAGATTTGCTCATATGATGTCCAAATCATTTTGAAGAAGATGTACACATAAAAGAAAAACTTGTTAAATTATTTTTAATAGACTGAAAAAAAAGTTAGTTAACCTTTAGCTTTCAGACTAGTACATAGCTGATTACAAATATAGGAAGTCTATTTAATAGGGAAAAAATCATTCTTTAACATGTACCAACAAGAGAAAGGATATTATCAAAATTAGTATTTCCTAGCAGAACAGCAATAGTAGAAACATAGAGAAAAAGGAAAAAGGAAATGAAAACGTATCAACAACTATTATTACAAGATCTAGGAACAAAGGATCATGATTTAGGAATGGATGATTGTTGTTGTTAGTCACGAAGTTGAAGTCGTGTCCGACCCATCACTATCCCATGAACAACAGTCCTTAAGGCCTTCCTGTCATCTACCATCCCCCAGAGCCCATTTAAGCTCATAAGGACTACTTCAGTAACTCGATCCAGCTACCCAGTGATGGGTTTCAATTTATTTTACTGCTGGTTTGCTCATGTGTATGTCCAGGCGGATGGGTGAAGCCTCCTGCCACTGCCACTATCGGTTTGCCCGATCCGGGGCAAACTGGCAGAAACCCATCTCTGCAGCCACCTCATTGGACAAGATCCATCTCATTGGATGGGATGGATGATCTTAACTATTAAATGTTAATGACAGGCAGAAATAAGTAAGTATAATAAAAGGATGAAAACTTTGAGTCTTCTAAATGACTGCTATCCAGATTATTGGCATGTATGTTATATTAGACACAAAATAAATCATTAATGGTTTTTCATAAGTAGGAGAAATTTTCTTTTCATGTGAATTTATCCTTTGTTTAAACAATAAAATACTATTCCTTCATAAGAGATGCATTAGCAGTTGTAATGTTTCAGTACTTAATCTATTGGTTTATCAAAGCTAGAAATTTAGGATCTCTGAAGTTTTAACTTGAATGTGTGCGCATTCAGAATATGCCAAAGAAATGGAATCGTCTATAATATCTATGAAGGGAGCAGAAGACAATGGATTGACAATCCCATATTAAGGGAAAAGAAATCCCTGAAAGCTTTCTTGATTTTTCAACCTTACATCCAGTGTGATTTCTACTATTATCTGTTATTTCAATTTGTACTTCATTTGTAATTTAATCTTGTTTTGGACAAATTAATATTTTGTAATTCATGTGTGTGATTTATTATAACAAAATGTTGCAGAGACATTTTGAAAATTATTTTTCGCTGCTTGGAGACTGCTGCCCCCCCTCCCTGTATTTCCAAGGAAGAGGTGGATCTTTCCAACTTCCTTTGCAGCTTGCTTACATAGAAGTCTATATTAGTATACTACTTTCTGCATAATGCTTCTGTAGGTAATTGCATTGTAGTTATGAGTTGCCTAATGTGTGTTTGGAATAAGAGATTAATTTCCATATTCTGCTTGATCACTGGTAACAGGAAATGTAGTAAATAAATCTGTTTTTATTGCCTCTTGTTATATAGCTGATTTACTAGAGAAGTACTGTATGTTAAAAAAAAGTCAATTTGTTGTTTTTTATTTCTGCTCGTTAAGAACTAATTTTAAAATGTTTTAATTTGAGGTGCCAGATGTTCTGTTCCCAAAGTGTTATATGCCATAGGAGTAAATAAATTTAGTACTGTATGGTAGCTGTTGCTGCTGTTCACTTCCTTGCCAGTGCATTTCCTGCTTTATGGAGCTTTTCACTAGTATGCTTTTAGAGTTCCCCATTTAGTGCTAGGGATGCAATTTTCATTAACTTCTATACATTTCACAAAACAGTAAAAAGCAGGATAGAAATCATTGTAAGACTAAGCTAGAGTGGATAGCCAATACATATTGCACTGAACCTTGTGAAACATTTTGTCTGTACATGTATAACATTTGTGTAAAGGATTATGTTTGTTGCCCCATCCCTTCCCATCTAATCCCCACTTTCAATAGAAGAGAGAAAGGTATTTTTTGGACAGCAAAATTTTGCGTGTTGTAAAAAAAATGGAATAATGACACTAATGTCGTTCAGCAAAAGCAGAAACCGAAACCCAAGGAACATAAAATTTAAATCATTGCTATGTGTACGAAAAGGGCACCAGGTTTTCCAGAGCCAATGAAAACAATACTGTGACTGGTTAGATGGACAGTCACAAAAGGTCTGTTGGTTATTCCAGTTTGAATACTTTTTTGTACATAATAGAGATGGGAAAAAGGGCACCACGAGATCTTGCTTTATTCTGCACCAAAGGAGCAGTTGATAAATAGCCTATCCATCATTATGGTCTTAGGTAGTGGCCCAAATTAACATCTATACCATTCTTGTCCATATTGTAATGATTATGAGTTGTTACAATCTCAAACTTGTGGATTCGCTTAGTTCTTTTATGAATGCAGAATTAATATTTTTATGAATTTACTGATTTATTAAGCATATAAACATATTTTCTAGAAAGACAAGCTAAATTCAAAGCAGGTGAAGGCAAACCCTTTGACTTGTCTTTTTGACCACACAGAGCCATAGTTACTGATGGTAATTTTATGATGTTAGGAAAGTTGTTTCCTCCATTTCTAGCCAATCCTACCCCTTTGCTCATCCAGTAAGAAATATTTCTTATTGTGAGCTTATTAAACTGTTTTTGGCAGCTTTAATCTAGATAATTCAGAACAGTGGAACATACAGTACTATGAATTATACAGTAATCACTCAAGAATTCTACAGTTACTTTTAAAATTTGAGCAAGAAGGTATGTGTAAGCAGACAGAAAAACAACAGAACAATAATGGTCAAATTACTATTAACAAGAAAGCTAAAATACTGTTTCAGAGTCCTGGAAAAGCTTAACCTTCTGAAACTTAATGAGGGCAAATAATAACAGTCTCTCTCTCTCTCTCTCACACACACACACACACCTCATGAAAAGTGACTGGCCAATGTACAACAATTTCTAGAAATGCAAAGGTACAGTATTGGTGGTACCTTGCTCAACAGTAATAACTGTCAAAGGGATCTTGGAGTCCTAGTGGACAACCATTTAAATATGAGCCAGCAGTGTGCAGCAGTTGCCAAAAAGGCCAACACAGTTCTAGGCTGCATAAACAGAGGGATAGAATCAAGATCATGTGAAGTGTTAATACCACTTTATAATGCCTTGGTAAAGCCACACTTGGAATACTGCATTCAGTTTTGGTCGCCATGAGGTAGAAAAGATGTGGAGACTCTAGAAAGAGTGCAGAGAAGAGCAACAAAGATGATTAGGGGACTGGAGACTAAAACATATGAAGAATGGTTGCAGGAACTGGGTATGTCTAGTTTAATAGAAATAAGGACTAGGGGAGACATGATAGCAGTGTTCCAATATCTCAGGGGTTGCCACAAAGAAGAGGGAGTCAAACTATTTTCCAAGGCACCTGAAGGTAGAACAAGAAGCAATGGGTGGAAACTAATCAAGGAGAGAAGCAACTTGGAACTGAGGAGAAATTTCCTGACAGTTATAACAATTAATCAGTGGAACAGCTTGCCTCCAGAAGTTGTGAATGCCTCAACACTGAAGTCTTTAAGAAGATGTTGGATAGCCATTTGTCTGAAACAGTATAGGGTTTCCTACCTAGGCAGGGGGTTGGACTAGAAGACCTCCAAGGTCCCTTCCAACTCTGCTATTGTATTGCATTGCTAATTAAGCAAAACAATAATATATATTTGCTACATTTGCTAAGAATACCTTTGTATGTAAGCTGTGAGATAACAACTAGATTTAGAAAATGAGGTGGGTTTGCATATTTTGTGACAATTAGAGAAAACAAATATGGAATTCTCAGCTTTCTTTTCCTCAATGTCTTTTGGGTTAAAAATACAGATTTACAATTATGTAGTATTAGCAATTTAGCAATTTAATAAATTTGTATGCCTCCCAATCCCGTAGGACTCTGGGCGGCTTACAGAAAGATAAAAATAAAAATAAAAAATAAAGAGAGATACAATTAAAAAACAACACACCATACATTCCATTTGTGGGGCTGGACCTTGTTCAACAGCCCCAGGCCTGCCGGAACAGCCAGGTTTTAGTGGTTTTTCGGAAGGCCGAGAGAGTGGGAAGGGTCCGGATCTCTACGGATAAATCGTTTCACAGGGCCAGAGCAGCTACAGAGAAGGCCCTCCCCCCGAGGGGCCGCAAGCCGGCATTGTCTGGTCAACGGCACTCGGAGAAGGCCCAACCTGTGAGATCTTATTGGTCATTGGGAGGTATGTGGCAGGAGGCGGTCTCTTAGATATCCAGGTCCTAAGCCATGTAGGGCTTTAAAAGTAATGACTAGCACCTTGAAGCACGTTTGGAGACCAATAGGAAGCCAATGCAGCTCACGGAGGATATGTGTAACAGTATCGCTTGTGCGGCTGCAGTCTGGACCAACTGTAGTATCCGAACACTTTTCAGGGGCAGCCCCAAGTAGAACGCATTACAGTAGTATTATTGAGTATATAAGTGTAAGAGAAAAGCAGGCAGAGCAGGAAGGATAGAGAATGGAATTAAATGAGTCATCAGCCTACAGTCATTACATTGCCACAAACAGTCTAAGTCCAACCACTCTTGAATTCGATTAATTCTTATCTGGTGCAAATTTAGTGTTGAACTTTCATTGACTAAATTTTTGTATATAGGCTTGAACAATAAATCTTCTCAACTGCAATTTAGTGTATAGTCCTGATTTTTTTGTGCCTGACAGCTAGAAGCCTATGACTGATTTGTTCTTATTTAATGATATTATAAAGTAGCATGCTTCCCCCCCCCCATCTACACTAATTCTCTGTTGCTACATACTTTTCTGAATGTAGCCCTAAGCACAGATCCCTGGCCATTCCTATTTGGGAAGATTCAAATTCCTCAAAGGTTAATTTGTTGATTATTAGGACAATACATGGAATTAAAACAAGGAGTGGATGGGCTAGTGCAAAATTGTATGGGCATCCTTGTTTCTCTTTCTCAATTCTCTTCCCACAAACAGCAGATTGCAGGCAGAAAGGGACAATTTGCCACAACCATCTCACCCTTGCTGACTCATCCTGGCCAATTCACGTGGGACAACTCACCACAGTCAACTTGCCCACGGGACAACTCACTGCAGGACAATTCAACGTAGGATAATTCATGAGAGAGACAAGTAGAATTGCAGTTCAACTCAGCCTCGAGTACTTGAGAAAGTTCAAACCTAAAGCAAGAAAACACCCGCCGCAAACTCTCTTGAGTTACCGCACAATAAATTGTTATTTAGCGAGTTGTGCCATGACAGGTTGACGAGGGTGAGTCAGTCGGGGCAAGACAACCATGGCAAGTCAGCCACAGCAAGTTGTCCTTGGCCTGATTGCAGAAAAGCGTTAGCTATCTCTTACCAGAGACCTGAACTGATTTCTTGAAGATGGTGTTTGAAATTAACTTTGAAACTGTATGTGAATCTCTAGGTTGCCCACTTCTGGTCTTGATGAAGGAAATGCAATAGCTCTGGAAACTTTATTTTAATCAATGATACTGGATTGGCCTTTCCAAGGCAACCTGGTGATAAATGAGCTTAATAATATCCTTTGGCTACAGGTTTGTTGTATTGGAAGAGGGGAGATTCTTACGCAATCCAGTTTCCAATTTGAGCTTGGCTGCACAAGTAAATCTTTCTTCCCTTCATTCCCCTTGATTTTTCTGAAATAATCAAGGCTTTCTGGAGAGTATGTATCTGCCTAATAAAAAAAGAATCAAACCATGACTTTATCTCATGGTTTATCTATTTACTGAACAATGTTGGAAATACAATATTTTTGCCACATGGATTTCCTATTTTGAATTACATTGAGGAAAACAATAGAACTATAAAGTTTGTTTTTCAAAAGTCTGCTACTAACTGTTCAAATAAATTGATAAAAGGTTCTATCAAGTGACAGGAAACATGACTAGTTGAGCTAATTCTACTTCATTGTAAGTCTACATTAATAGAATCCTGAAAAAGTTTAATTGACTACTTTGTTCATATTCTTCTAATCTGGTGCTTGAAGGTGGATTAAGCCTGAAGTAGCCAATGTTTCCAGTCAGTCACCATTCCATAGCCCTCCTACTTTCAAATGGTTGAAATTACAACTTCCAGAATATTCATTTCATTGGACTAACTGGAAATTCTGCAAATATTAATCCTAACTCATCAGATCAGAGAAAATTGAGTTAGTGAGCTTTAGCATTTGTAGAGTAAAAAGAAAATTAACCTTGTGGTTTTTTTCCTCATTGGTGAGAGAAAGGGTCAAGAAGTCTAGAGAAAGAATCATTATTTTTCACCAGAAGAATGGCTATATTATACAATTCTGTAGGCTTTCTCTGTGAGTGCATATCTATGAATTCAACATAGTTACATTTTTAAGTGCAGCACCATTTTAGTCTTCTGTATACATAGTAAAGCCTTTACTGCTAGATGGCTCATGACAAATACTTTATCTGTGCTGATGGGAGAAAAAATTAAATGGAATGGAATTTTCGTTAAAAGGACAGCATTTTTCTAGCAATTTTAACAAAATGCTTTCATCTGTGTAACCATGGCAACAGATCAGAGAAGCTCTCTCAAAGTGCCTCTCTGAATGTAATTATGAAGAAAAGGGAAAGAGGAGGGTAGTAGGGAATTTGGAATAGAGACAGCAGCTGGAAAATCCTCCAGGGCTTGAGCAGAGGTAGGCTATCACAGATTCAGCAGAATTGCTTTTGATTCATTTTCTTTTGAGTAAGATGTTGAAACACTTGCCTGTTAATTATTTTCCTTGATCCCAGCAAAATGGCCAACAACCTCTCCACACCAATGTCAATTATGTGATGTCCAGCAAAGCTAAGTGGTGAGAGGACTAGTCTCCAAATAAATGAGGAAGAACTACAAAATCCTTCAAATTGTTACTCATTCATACACCATATTTGCCCCAGTGCAAGAAAAAGAATGCACAAAATGTATTCATTGATTTGCTATAGTTCCAGACCGTTCAACTCTTAAATGACTGCTGAACTTCTGCTTGACACACTGGAATTAGAAAAGGGCCTTGACAAAAACAATTTTGAGGGAAGAGACGAAGAGAATATGAAAAAGCAGATACTAGAACTTTCTGTGAAGATGTTAGTAAGACATTTGGGAGAAAGCAGGAATAATATGAAATTGGTTTATTGGACCAAGGTTGAAGTTAATAGCTTACTATTTCTGGTAATGTTCAACTTTTTTTAACTGGGACTAGATGATGATGATGTCTTAAAGGTTTTGTTTATTTGAATAGAGGAAATGGGGAGATATACTTAAATGGAAATGGAGGTGAAAATATAAAAGGAATTCAAATTCAAGTTTTCAATAGTTATGTTATAATCTGGTAATCCTTCTTAGGCTTTTCCTGATCAAAATGGAGATATGAGGTTTTATAGATGGGTCTATAGAGAAAGGTTCTATAAACTATATAGATGGGTCTCTATAGATGGGTCTATAGAGAAAGGGATGAGGTGTTGGACTTTACTGTAAGGCAGTGTTTCTCAACCTTGGCGACTTTAAGTCCTGTGGACTTCAACTCCCAGAATCCCCTGGCTGGGGAATTCTGGGAGTTGAAGTCCACAGAACTTAAAGTCGCCAAGGTTGAGAAACACTACTGTAAGGGATAGTAATAAATTGTTAATGTTGATTCTTGCTAGGAATAAAGGAGGAGGTTTCTTTATTTTTCCTCTTTTTCTTTTCTTCTTTTTTTGTGTAATTTTTAATTTATTTTATATTTCATTCGCTGGCTGGGGAATTCTGAGAGTTGAAATCCGGACATCTTCAAGTTGCCAAGGTTGAGAAACACTGATTTAAACTATGGGCATTTTTCTATGTCAATAATACCACAACTGAAACATTTGGCTTCAGTTTTGATTTTGAAAAATTCAGTACTAGATAACTATATATTCTAGCTTGAATCCAGTTCTAAGATTTATACCAACTACTGCTTTTTTTTAACAGAACTTGGCCCATATGCTGATTATTTTATGACTTGACCAGTGTTGAGTTGATCTGTTTGTTATTAATTGGCTTTGAGATCTTTCTTCTGGGCAAAATTGCTGGTTTAGTTTTCATGTTATATACTGTATGTACATTTGTTATTCTTTTCAGTATGGTCCACACTGGAATTCTGCAACTATTAAACTTCAGTTAATTGACTCTTTATCGTTGCATCTGTAGAAAATCAGTGTTGAACTAAATTCTTACCTTGTAAAGTGCTTCATTATTTATAGATTGATACTTCCTATGGATATGAGGTAAATAGTCTGAACTCTGGTGTCCCTGTTGCTCATAGTAACTACATAGAAAATAGACATAAAAGGACATCTTTCTAAGACTGCACTAAATATCCATTATTTCAATCTTAGAAACATTATTGTATCAATAAGAGCTTTCCAGATTTTAATTGCTTAAAATCTGGCAAACTTAATTCCAGGCAAGATGGGTGGCATATAAATTGAATAAAACCATCTTTTCTTCTCCAAACCTCCACCCAGAACCTGCTTCAAGTATTGACTAATACAGATAAAAAGAGAATTACCATTAAAGTATAAAAATCAATTACATATTCTTAAATAATCAAAATTTAATGATATTCACCAATTAAAAAACCTTTCAGCAAAACAAGCCACTAAATTGCTAAAAAATTATCCAAACAATAAAGAGATTAGTAAGTACAAAAGGAGAACACCAAGTTGTTGGAATCTGGTCATGACCATGATGGTTACAAGATAGATTGGCGGAGGATCAGCTGACACAAAAATATAAGCAAATCAGATTTTCTGTGTACATGTGACATCAATAAAGAGATGGGAAAACATTTGAAGACACCAGAAATGGCACAGAAATGGTTAGAATGCAGTATTGCAAGCTAACTCTGCTGACTGCCAGCAGTTTGATCCTTGCCATTTCAGGGCTGACTCAGCCTTCCATCCTTCTGAGGCCAGTAAAATGAGGACTCAGGTTGTTGGGGGCAATATGCTGACTCTGTAAACTATTTAGAGAGTGGTTTGTAAAGCACCATGAAGCGATATATAAATCTAAGTGCTATTGCTATTGCTATTTTCTGGAATAAAAACAATGGACAGAAAATGAAAGTTGTGCTTGCCTGCCAGACAAGGCTCTATTGTGAATTGCATGTGTCAAAACCCTCATTTTTTTTCCTGATTTTTGCTTCAAATGTTAAAGTGCATGTCTTCAGCATATGACTCTGAAAGATGAGAGACACTGTACTACCAATGAAGAACAACCAACCAAATACGACTTTTTTTTTATCAGGATTGTTGCTTTGTACTTGTCAGAACTTTGCTTAGGGCATGGCAATAAATCTCTTCCTATAAAACTCAACCAGCATTCATGAGTTAGCAGAGGAAACACCAAGGACAAGCTTCAAATAAATAATTTGCTTTTGTTGCATATAATAGAAGCCCTAAGTAATGGCAATCACCTAATGCAGATGTAGCAATCCAGTCTAATGTAGGGGAAAGACTAGCAGAGCCAAGGGAAGGGGTAAAAAGAGAAAATGAGAGTCATTACATTACAAACAAGTCCCCCTTAATTGCCATTGAAACTTACCTAGCTATTACCAGGTGTTGACCATTAGTAAAGAAAATTTCTGTGCATAGACTTCCAGCAATAAAACAGTTAAATTGATCCTGCATGTATGGACCTGGCTTTTTGCACCTTACATAAATCTTCTGAATTCACAAAAATTTCAAATGGAAAAACTATAATCCTTTTATACAGAGATATACTGTATTTACCAAGTACCGGTAGAAGATCTTTTTTAACCATCCTACAGTTTAGGGCACTCCTACAAGAGAGTGCTTTAAGGATGATAAGCTTTGGACTCCACATTTCCTTTCCCTTCCCTCTCAAAATTTAAGAATTGACTTTTAAATTCAAATTAAGTGAGGGGGGGGTTGTGTGTGCATGCGGCCGTCCATCCATCCATCCTTGTTTGTGTGTGCATGTGCCTTTCAGAAAATAGATTTTTGTTTTTTAGTATTCTAGCTAGATTCAATTATTTGAAAAGAACAAAAAGTAATCTAGTTTGACTCAGATCACCCAAAGATAAAACTCTTAAGTGAGTGATGCCATATTATTACCATTCTACATGGGGAGAGAATGTACTCAAGCTGGACATCTATGACCACAAGGGTGTGACACAAACAAGCAAGGAAAAAGATTTTTTTTTTAGATTTTATTTGTGATTTATAGGCCGCCCTTTTCCCTGAGGGGACTCAGGGCGGCTTACAATTTATGGGAGGGGGAGTGCAAGACAAAACATAAGACAATACGTGAATAAGAAAAAAAATAAAGCAATAAAACACAACTTTCATTCAACATTCGGGTGGGGGCGAATTAGAATCTTATCCCCAGGCCTGACGGGATAGCCAGATCTTAAGGGCTGTGCGGAAGGTCTGGACGGTGGTGAGGGTGCGAATCTCCACGGGGAGATCGTTCCAAAGGGTCGGAGCTGCTACTGAGAAGGCTCTCCTCCGCATAGTCACCAGTCGGCACTGACTGGCGGATGGAACTCGGAGGAGGCCTAATCTGTGCGATCTAATAGGTCGAAGGGAGGTAATCGGCAGGAGGCGGTCTCTCAAGTACTCAGATCCACTACCATGGAGGGCTTTATGGATGGTAAGTAGCACCTTGAAGCGCACCCGGAGATCAACAGGTAGCCAGCGCAGCTCGCGGAGGATAGGTGTTATGTGGGCGAACCGCGGTGCGCCCATGATCACTCGCGTGGCCGCATTCGGGACTAGCTGAAGTTGCCGGATGCTCTTCAAGGGCAGCCCCATGTAGAGCACATTGCAGTAAAAGACAACATTCTTGCTCTTCTGGATATGAAGATGATTGTGCTACACAATCCATGGGTTATTTGCTGATATCAAATGCTTCAAGGTAACTGAAATAAATGAGACCAGTAAAAAAAAACCTCTTATAGGAACATCACTTGTCAATTTTCTTAGCTAAGGTGATCATTGAGAATTTGTGAATGAAATATATGTGTTATAATTTCTTATATTCTCTTTTAAGATAATAATTCTTCAAAACCTGTTTACAAGTAAAAAGAAATGAAGTAGAAATGAAATATTATTTTAAAATAAGCCTGTTAGTAAAATTCTTCCTACATGACTGCTGATACTAATGGGTCAGGTAGGTGTGGAAAGACCAGAGCAAGCTATCAGTAAATCACGTTTTTCAAGAGAGGAATATTTGGGGATGACAAATGTTTATCTAATACCATGGTGAAGACAATGAAGATCATTTGGAACATGGGAAAGTCTCTGCCATCTCATTCCATCCTCAATAGAAGCCCGACATTAGAAAAGCACAAGGAATATAGCAGTCACTCATGTGGTCACTTCCTAAGTGAATTATTGCAATTGATTTAAATATCAAATAAATATTTTGTACAAAAACAAAATAAACAAAATATTCCAATGTTTTAAAATACCGCTAAAGTTATACATTTTACTGTTTAAAGTTATATATTTACTTGCATAGCCTTGATCTGCAAATTGTTATTTAACAGGTGTTCCCTCAGGACCTCGGAATGTAATCTCTATTGTCAATGAGACTTCAATTATATTAGAATGGCACCCACCTCGGGATACAGGAGGTCGTGATGATGTGACCTATAATATCGTCTGCAAAAAGTGCCGGTCAGATCGCCGTAGCTGCTCCCGCTGCGATGACAATGTGGAGTTTGTGCCAAGACAATTGGGACTTACAGGAACTCGTGTCTTCATCAGCAACCTGTGGGCTCATACGCCCTACACCTTTGAGATCCAAGCTGTCAATGGGGTTTCTAATAAAAGCCCATTCCCGCCACAGCATGCCTCAGTGAACATCACCACCAACCAAGCAGGTAAGATGCAGTTCAGGAACCGCCAGTATGATTTTCTTCATGAACGTAGGGAAAGAAATTGAAAAGTTCTTTGATACTGTATCAACTTTTGAACATATCTTGATTTCAGAACCATTAAATATTGCAATCTAGTTCTAGAATAATCTGTAGATCTTGGTACTTGTTATTTCTTCTCCTTCCCTTTTAAGCACTGGGAGTTGGGAGTAGACCTCTTGCCAGGTTTTGCTGTAACTGGCGAATTTATGACACCCATCATATATAGCTCTGATAGTAGTAGATAGTAGTAGAATAATACTTAAGAGCTCTCCAAAACATTGCCTTCTTCCAGGAGGCTTATCTGGGATAGTGAGTGAATGAGGAAAAGTAACAGCAATGATGTAATGTGCAGCAGGCAGGTAACTGAACTTTCAATGTTTTAATTACCAGTAGTACTGTCATGTAGGTCAGTGGTCTCCAACCTTGGCAACTTTAAGACTTGTGGACTTCAGCTCCCAGAGTTCCTCAAGCAGAAAAGCTATGACAGTGTCCCAGAATCATGTGAACAGCTTTTGCGACCTTTCTGTTAAGCCAAGTAATGGGAAAGCCACATTTACTTAACAACCATGGTACTAACTTAAAAGCTGAAATGATTCACTTAACAGCTGTGGCTAGAAAAATCCTAAAATGGGGAAAACTCACTTAACAAATTTCTCACTGAACATAAAGTTTGGGCTGTAAGTCCAGGAATACCTGTATATTTATACAGGGGCAGAATAACAAATATTACATTGCAATTGGATTCTGCAGCTACTGGAAATAAGTGAAATTCTAGAGCAGGCATGTGAGTAGAACAGCAGCCATGTCAGGCCATTAAAACCCATATGCTGCTCATGTCACAGTTTCTTGGATTGCTCACATGGTGGCACTCAGTACTCACAGTCTTTATCTGGTGGAAGAACTTCATGTTCCTAAAGAGCAAAAAGAAAACTGGGTTGATGAGATAGTCACCCTAGAAACATGATCTGGAAGGAAAACATCTGGATCCATATAACATCTGGATAATATCTGTACAACTAACATTCTTAGCAGCAAAATCAAAACCACAGCAACCTATTGAAAGAAGCAGAATTTCTTCTACACTTTGTCATCTCTTTTTTCCTCCTTTTTTATAACTAGAGATAATCATGGATGAATCAATTGCCGATTCTTCCTTGGGGGAGGGAGGTATCCTGATGCTGATGGATCTGCAATGTTTGTGCATATATTCTTTGGTGGGGATAGAAAAGCTAACAGGTAGTGACCCTGACCAAAAGCTTAATGAAGAGAAGAATTAACTGTTGAGCCACTGGGAGGTGACA
Source organism: Thamnophis sirtalis (assembly GCF_051295495.1). Taxonomy (NCBI): domain Eukaryota; kingdom Metazoa; phylum Chordata; class Lepidosauria; order Squamata; family Natricidae; genus Thamnophis; species Thamnophis sirtalis. Next base: position 38,726,812 of record NW_028261391.1, read on the forward strand.
ATAAACCACAATCTGTTTTGGTTTGCCTATAACAAGAGGATGAAGATTCTTCTTTTGTGCAATATATGTTAAATAGGAAGCCTTTATTAATGCCATCCCTGAAGAATTCACACCAACAGCCACAACATTTTTTAAAAAGTCTTGGAAACAATATTTGAGCGATCTGTCTCCCAGAAGTAGGAACTTTGTCAGGTCAACATGTCAGTGTGAATTGGGCACCAAGATACAACTGAGATATAAGCAGAAGTGTTCTGGCAGTGATTCTTGGCCCTTTTGTCCATCCTTTCTGTTTCTTTTTCATTCTCTTCATTTGTTCATCTGGTCATCTATTCTTCCATTGCTCTATTCTGCAGCCTCAGGTCATCTCCATTGTCTGGTTGGCTAAACTGGATCCATGGAGCAATCGCCAAATGCCTGCCCTTCCTCTTTTTGTATAAACCATTGTTTTTAGGTGGTATGTCCTTTGCTCTTTTTTGTTCCTGACAGCTAGTGTTCCTACTCCCCATTTATCCATTTTCTCTTTTTCTTCCCGATTATTCCTGTCACAAAGCTGTGATTATTAAAAATTGATACATTTGCATTGTAACAGGCTTTTCTCTGCATTTATCCATTCCAGATAAAGTGCAATTGCTTTCGGCATATTAAGGATGCACCCTGTGTTTGAAAGGCCTCAAAGATGAAGCGCATATTTGGCAATTAGAAATGAAGCTTTAGCATTCAGCACATTTTAAGCAAGTAGAAATGCTGAGCAAACTACAGGCATTTAAAGGGAGAGTAATAGGAATGCAAAGTGGACTAGATTGTGTAGGTTTGACATTGACTCACACATTGATGCCTAACATTTTGATTTGCTGTCCTTGTTTTTTATCCCCTGCTAATTTTAAAATGCAGCATATTTCTAACTGCAAGCTGGACTGTTATGCAAGAAGTAACAGAAAGGCATATTACAGGCAGCTGTATCTTCACATATTATGGCATGCATTCACAGTCTACATATATTAAATTCTTGAAGGGAAAAAAAACCAAGGTAACAGACTTTAAAGAAAGACAAATGATGGAGAAAATTGCATGTTCTAAGTTCATGCTCAAAAAGTATTTATGTCAGTTCTGTTCTTTAATTAATCTAATTAAGCATTTTTTAACAGAAACAAACTTGAATGCTTTTCTCAGGTTCGTAAGAATTGACCTATATCCTTAGCTTAGCCATCTGTTTAATCATTTACCCATATATTTCTTTTCATTTCTTGGAAACTGTTATCTCTCCATCTGTCCCTTTTGCCTTCCATAAAATTCTCCATCCAATGCATTCCTATTTAATTGATTGTATCTGCAGGGCTCTCTTCAGTTCTTCAGCTTTTACTGAAGTGATAGGCCTGAAGGACTCTCTAAATGGATTTGAGGTCTTCTGCACCACTGACAATTTTATCCATTTTCCTGCTAGGCTATTGTTTTATGAAATGTTGCTAACTGGGCCTTTTCTCAAATGTACATCCTAATTTCCTATGTGAACAAGCTTGCAGGCATATAGTAGATGCAATTATTCTTTTTTCAGCTGCTGCAGGCCAATTGTATATCAGCAACATGGTTCCTATACTTCCTGTTTCAAGTTTCAAACACACACATGCACACAGAATTGCTACGTAATGGTAAGCAATTTACTCAAGGTTGAGAAGACAACCAAAGGAACATAAATCAGACTCTGTGAAGATAAGGCTTGCCTGAATAGTTTCACTTTCTACAGGAATGGACAGAAGACTAGTCAGGATTCAGTCTGAGGGTCAGAGAACCAAGCAAGATTTATCAGTCACACCAGTGGTGGGTTTCAAAATTTTTTGGAACCTCTTCTGTAGGTGTGGCCTGCTTTCTGGGTGCACTGGTGGAACCTCTTCTAACCGGTTTGGTAGATTTGACGAACCGGTTCTACTGAATAGGTGCAAACTGGTAGGAACCCACCTCTGAATCACACCAAGGTTCATAGTTTCAGGGTCAGATCTGCTTCTTAAATAAGGCTGCAGCCAGTTGTTTTAATTAAGACAGGCATGTCTTTGCTTCATTGAATGCCTTTGCTATGCTTTCAAGTGCTTGAAACCCTTGGACTCTTGTTGTCTTAAGTGTTTCAAGACCTATATCAATATCTGCTCCAGTTATTCTAATGCTGCCTCTGTTTGAGGAGCCTCCCAGTGATTCTTGGCTTGATGTTTCCTAAAGATATTGGGAAATCCAGCTAGGCAAGGAGGAGGAATCAAGCAGGGAACTAGTGTTGAGTCCTTGGTGCTGCTACAAGAGACTTAAGCTTAATTAATTCCATGGAATATTATCTGTTAGTTCCAAAGGCAAGGCAGTCTGGGAAGATTCCTGTACTATAGGTAAAACAAATAAAATAATCAACTTGAACCTTTCATGTATGGATCTGGTTGCTTGTGCCTGACAAAAGGTGATATTCTACTGGTTCATCTGGAACAGCTTTTTCAGGTTCAGAGCCATGATGTGTAAAATATCTCAGATAAACCTTCCTTTTCACTTTGCAACAGACATTCCTATTTTCTTTCAAATTTCAACCATTTAAAACTTGAAACTTTTCATCCAAAAAACTAGGATATAGAAGAATGTCTATACAGTAATTAAACCTCCTGTCATTTAAAAAAAACCAGTTATCAGTAGTCGTTTTATGAATTAACACAATCAGGAAATTTCAGGCATCCATATGTCAAACTGTCAATTCCTGGAGTCTCCTTAATACCCTAATGCAGCTACCATATTTTTCAGAGTATAAGACACACCGGAGTATAAGATGCACCAAGGTTTTGAAGAGGCAAATTTTAAAAAAGTAGGTAGGTAGATAGAGGGATAGAGAAGGAGAGAAAGAGAGAGGAATACAGTAGGGAGGGAGGGAGAGAGAGAGAGTAGTTAGGTAGGTAGTTAGATAGATAAAGAGATAGAGAGAGAGAAATAGAGAGAAAGAGAAATACAGTAGGTAGGTAATGAGAGAGTGTGTGTAGGTAGGTAGGTAGGTAGGTAGGTAAAGGGATAGAGAGAGAAATAGAGAGAGAGAGAGAAATACAGTAGATAGGTAGGGAGGGGGAGAGAGAGTAAGTAAGTAGATAGATAGAGGGATAGATAGATAGAGAGAAATACAGTAGGTAGGTAGGGAGAGAGAGGGTAGGTAAATAGGTAGATTATTTCAGGTGTATTTATCCATGTGCTGGAGAAGGAAATCACTGACAATCTGCAGCACCTAAGACTTTGTTTCTGTTGGCCCAGCACTTGATCAATCTAATTCTTATCAATCAGTTAAAGAGCTTTCTCTTTTTTGCACTCTGCAAACCTCCCAAAACCCACCCTTTTTTTGTGAAAAATGGGCCCATTTTTTTTTAAAAAAAACGCATGAGTAGCAGGGGGGGGGACTTGCAGAGTACTCCTGGGGGCTGGAGGGGAAAAAATGAGCAAAAACAGCCCATTTTTCAAAAACGGGCCCGTTTTTTGTCAAAAAATTTGCGTGCATAGCCTTATGGAGGCTTATAGAGTGCTGCTGGGGCTGGGCGGGGCAAAAAATACTGTATTAAATGTGTAAGACGCACCCAGATTTTCAGCCTCTTTTAACTCCGAAAAATATGGTACTTAACTCTTGCTGCTTATTGTAGCATTTATCTGTTCATCAATCACTTCATATAACCAAGAGATAGAACAGTAACTTGCAAAACATGTTAGTATAGTAGAGATTTAAAGACAGGGAGCAATGTGGTACATTTCAGCTTTCATTCTTGATTTGATTATCTGGGTAGTTTAATCCTGGAATTGAGCTTCCAGTTGTCAGATTACAGTTGGATGCTTATGTCTGGGAATCTTTAAAACAAGGCACCTTGTTTGTATTAGACAAGAAATACTACCAATATTCTTGAGCTCCTAGATCTATTGTGAGACCATGCTGTTCACCTTACATTTTCATCTGAACACTACCCTTGAGTCAGATAGTCCTATGCCTTATGCTGCCACTTAAAGACAAGAATAAAAAACATCACACTAAATCATGGGATAGCAACCTGTAGCCTCAAAGCCATGCACAAATACTGTCAGAGGTTTTGCCAGCATGACTAATATTATGAAATAAATCCCAGGAGCACAGCACAAGAGCCTCCAGACAATTAACAGTGGTTTATCTAAAACTACATACATACATATACATGCAGAGATAAATTCCTGTACCATTCACTACAGACACGATGAAAGATAAAATGAATACATGCTGAGAGAAACACCTTCTACTAGCCACCTATGTATAGACTTGTGTGGACCTCCCATCAGAGTCTTAAAAGGGTTATACCATAGTTGCAATGTATCAGCCTTTTTTCATCAGCCTTGCCTTACATTGCATTAGTTTACAAATTACAGCTTACAACCTTTCATCAGCTGGCAGCTATTAAATCCTCAGTAACTTGATACTTCTCCCATTTAAAGCTGATACATCTGATAACCCAAATGCTTTTACATAATCTTTATATTTTTCCTACAGGCACAGGTTTTGCTACCATGTTTCATATAACAGTTTCCCCTTTACAGTTTCTTTCACTTTCCAGTATTTATGTAGGCATTGTTATACATTGTTATACATACGTTGGTACAGCACCTTTTACATTAACATTTCGATATTTCATTTACATCCACATTTATATTGTTTAGTAGTAGTACATACTTTGGGTTAACTCTGAACAAACCTCAGATATCTATTACTGTATTTTTCGGAGTATATGGCACACCTCTTTCCTTCAAAAAGAGGGTGAAAATCTGGGCGCATCTTATACACTGAGTACAGCATTTTTGACCTCCCAAAACCCCGTCCCCTTCACCAAAATGACCATGCATAGCCTTTAGGAGGCTTCCAGAGTGCTCCTGGGAGCTGGGGAGGGCAAAAATGAGTGAAAAATGGGCTGGGTTTTTTTGCTCATTTTTACCTCCCCAGCCCCCAGAAGGCCTCCTATAAGCCTCCTAAAGGCTATGCATGCCCTCTTTTTGACAAAAACCAGATCCATTTTTTGCAAAATATGGACCATTTTTGCTAGTTTTTTGGGGGGCAATCCCCAGGAGCACTCTACAAGCCTTCTAAAGACTTATGCATACCCTTTTTTGGACAAAAAGAATGGGCCCGTTTTTCCGAAAAGAATCAGGCCATTTTTGGAGGTCTGCAGAGTGCAAAAACTTTTTTTAAAATTTGCCTCTTCAAAATCTTGGTGCGTCTTATACTCTGAAAAATATGGTATGTCCTTGCCTCCTGCTTCAATTACTACTCTCTCAGTTCTACAAAGGATACTAGTACCGTTATTACTATTGCTTCTATGTTCATTATCTACTGACTCTCTACAATGTCTCATTAATCTCCATTACATTCTGTTTACCATCTCTTGGCGGGATACCTTTACTTTTACTTCTCACTAGCTAAATCACCTCAGTTTGGTTTATCTGCCTGCCTGTCTTTCTCTTTAACTTTGGCTTCCTTCATTTATCTTGTTCCTTAGGCAATGACCATATCTCCTGGTGATTACAGGGTTCATTATGAATACAACCTACCCTAACCTCACCTGCAGTGAATTGCTCAGGAGGTATAACTTTCTTGCACCATTCAGGTTTCCTAGGTATAACACTGTTTGCTTGCCTTGTGTTTTTCCTACTCAAAGGATACACTCTGTATTGTGCCCCCTTACTAACAGTGCACTCTAAATACCTCTTACACGGCTTTTGCTTTTGCTGTGGCTTATGCCACCTAGCTGTGTCTGGCATTTTCTGCAACCATCTATAACTAGCATGCTCCGCTCCCCTATTCAACCAACGTACACATTCGTCATGTGTGGGAGCATTATTAAGTGTATGTGCACAATTACTGCATTGCATTCCCAGAACATACAGATCATCCTTTTTAACCCCTTGTGCACATACCTGTGTGTTTTTCTTAATGGTATATAGTTCCCCAGCAAATACAATTTTATAATCCTCCCTAACCTAGATATACTTAACAAATTGTGCTCTAAATCAGGTACATCTTACAATATAGCATCTATTTATGGTACATATACATTACCTTACTTTTTTACAGCAAATCTCTGTCCATCAGCCAAGCTAACCCATGTTTGCCTTGCTGGTTTCAAACCAGAAAACACATGTGGATCATTAACAATATGCTGGCTCACCCCACTGTCCAACAACCATGTATTCCTGGTGTGTTCAGTTGTTGACGCTGCCAGGATAAATGACACTGGAGAATCGCTCTACATTTGCTGCTTAGATCTGCACCCTTGTCTCGCTGCTCCTCTGTTCCTCATCTCAGGACAGCGTCTTTGGAGATGCTCAGTAGAACCACACGTGAAGCATCTCCTCACAAAGTTAACTCTTTCCTGGACTTTTACAGACGCTGGTCTATGCTGAATACTCTCTCCTCCCTTTCCTGGTCTCCTCTCCAGGTGTTTCTGCTCTTTCTTCAATAACTGACCAGTTAAATATGACATGGTTAAATCCTGTTCTTGCATGGACTCTAGACTAGTCACAAAAACATCCCATGAACTGTCCAAGGAACTAAGCACCACCTACACCTTGTGTGCTTTGGTAAATGTCATTCCCGTTTCTTCCAACTCAAGGAATGTCCTTCTCATATTCTGCAAATGTGTGGACATACACACTCCCAGCTTCAGCTGTGCCTTATACAGTTTCCTAGTCAGCAACACTTTACTGCCAGCAGTCTCTCCCACATAAACACTGAGCAATGCCTCCCAGCACTCCTTTGAAGACCCCTCACGTGTATCAACTGACTCTCTTCTAAAGCAAGAATTATGCTGGCTAGAGCCTTTTCATTTTTCCTCTGATCTCCATCATCCAGAACTAGTGGTGGATTAGTATCAATCGTCCACATCTCCTCCCTCCGCAGGTACATCTCCATCTTCACACTCCAGGAGAGGTAGTTTGTCTCATTCAACTGAGACACCAGGAAACCTCCTCCCATTACACTGATGGAGGCCATGCTGCCTATGATTTAAACCACTTACTCTGGTGCAAGGTTACACTGGGTTACTCCTCTCTCTAAGCTCTCTAGTCACTCTGGTTCTCTCTCTGGACTGGGCCCGTAACCTGTCAGAAGTTTGGCAGCGTGACTAATATTATGAGATAATATTAAATCTTCAGTAGCTTGACAAATACCTTCTTCCAGCTGTTGGCACCTCTCTTCGTCCCAGCTACCGAAAGCTGATATCACATGTCCCATCACTTTGAACTGAAACATAGGTAAATGTTGTGAAAGTTCAAAAGTGACATACCACATTTTTTTAAATGCACCTCTCCAATCATATGTTTGACATGAGACAGTTCACTCAAATTTTTGACCCTCAGCAGTCTTAAACTATTAAGCACAACCTTTACCCACAAAAAAGCTTCCTTACCTCTGTAATCCATAATGTAGTTTGTTAGTCTGTCTTAATGGAATATGTATAACAGGTCATAATCTCCTTATGTAAGAATTATACGCATATATGATGTGGTTATACATGAACTTTCATGATTTTACATATTACACTCTGTGTAAGACAGAGATTAGTATTTTTGGATGGTATCTTTTCTGAAGAAAGTAAAACAAAAAATTCTGACTTGGCATATTATGGAATATAGGTTCCCCCATAGCATGACCCGACAAATGTGCGCCCGACAACAGCGCGCCGACAAAACTGCGGCGATAAAACCGCAACGTCGACAACGAGCTTATAATGGTGCACCGACAAAACCGCTCCCACAAAAGCGCGATTAGAGTTAAGGTAAGGGTTAGGGTAAAGGTTAGGGTTAGGGTTATTGCATTGTTTTCGTTGTTTTTTGATGGCGCACTTTCGTCGGCGCGCATTTGTCGGCACGCTTCTGTGGGTGCGATTTTGACCTCACAGTTTTCTCACCCCAGTTTTGTCGGCACGCTTTTGTCGAGCGCACATTTGTCGGTGAACACCCCCCCCCCATAGTATTCCTATAAGACATTCTAGTGCTTTTTACATTTCAATTGTTTTGAATTAATTTGCCTGATGAATTTTTACCAACAGATCTGTTATGATGATAGTAGATTCTATTAAATGCATTTGAAAAATCCCACAAGAATATTATTCTTAATAGTGGTATATCTGTCATTTTGCTGATGTAACAAAATGTCTGTCAAATTTGGTAGCCTCTCAGATGACTTGTCTTTAGATTTTACAAAACATAGTGTGCACCTGCTGCAAGTTTCTGACCATGGGACAGAGATAGATCTGGCAGGCTTTGTTATTTTTTTGTAAATTGGACGTGACATTTTTGTATGGCTTAATTGTCATAGTTGACTTTTACAACAGAATGGTTGATATCCCCCTCAACCAGACTGAGATCATGTCTTGGAGGGAAAAAAAGGATATAGAGCAAAGAGAGAAAAGTGTAATTACAATTGAGACTTCCATCTTATTTTTTCCCCAATTTTGATCTGGCTCTCTTCTCATCCCTATCTTGCCAAACAGACTTTTGGGTTTCTTGGTTTATCAGCAACCTAACAAGATCATTTGACCAAGATCATGCTTCTTTGGCTATCTGATAGCCCTGACCTCACCTTTTGTTAAGCTCTAGGGTTTACACTTCTCATTAGTTAAAAAAGTGAGATTGTACAGGATAAACGAAGGTCACTTTGACTGTGTCCTTGTGTAGAAACCAGGAACTAGAACACAAAGACAACCCAAGATATTTGCCGTGTTTGTATCCTTCCTAAATCCTTATTGAAATCAAGATTTTTGTGCTAACGACTGCATCAAGTCATAGGCTAAAGGTGAGACTGTCAAATTCGATTAATCCTTTAATCTGAAAATTTCCCTGTTAAGCAAACTGAATTTTGTATGGGAACATTATTATAGAAAAATTGGCAGAGCTTCCTAAAATATTCCATCAGCTCCTTGTTGCCCAATTTGTTGCATACACTCTAATGCAATAAGAAGCTTCTTGATTCTGTTCCTTATGCTTATTGTTTGTCTGTTTGATTTTTGGAAGGGATTTCTACTTCAGTATAATTCTTTCCTTCATGCAATAATGCGAAGCAATCCATCTGAATAAGCAAGGATGGGGATCCCTCAGTATTGCTGCCCATCCACCTGCGTACCAATTTGATGTTGATCATCTTTGCAGCATTATCCATGTTAAATAGGCAGGAACACCAGGGGGGGTTGTGAATGTGGCAATTAACAAAACAGCAATCAAGCTAAGTGTTTAATTTTGGAAAATTATCATCTTCTCTGAACGGATGTGGAAAGATTAAAAAAAAAATTAAAAACCCAGGATTAAATGTGCTGTGCAAACAAAGGCAGGGCTGGACTATCAACATCATCCACTAGAAAAAATAAGCAGTCACCCCACTCAGTGAATTCCTGAATACACAGGAGCTGCTTCTTCCAAAACAGAAAGACCATAACAGCACAAAATAAAATTTGGGTAAATATAAACAATCAGAGGAATGTTTTCCTGTATAATTTGTAGTGCATAGGTTTAGTTTGTGTTACGTATTATGTTACACACTAACAAGTGGTCAACATAAACATCTTTAACTGGCTTTTTAAAAAAATCCTACTGGTCCTTTCCTGGCTTCTTTATTCTGGCATGTCCAAATAATTAGACTAATAATAACTTGTCATTGGTTATGCTAGCCAGGATGATTATTTGAGTGATCCAAAATACCAGGAAAGCACTGTTTTCTACTCTTGATCTTGATTGCTGAAAAGCTAAATAGAGAAAAAAAAATCTAATGACTATATTTTCGTCAATACTTGTTTGATATCTTTAAATAGCCTTTCACAACTTGCATATCTTCAAGTTGTATGTATCAAGTCTGAAAAGTTTTAGCCAGTGTAACCATTACTGAAAATACTGATGTCCACACATTTGGAAGGTTCTAAGATTGTTTCTTATGACTACCACATGGCTCTTTTTTGTTGTTGTTGCTGCCCATCATCATAGCTACTGATGCAGATTAACAGTTGCAAACATCACAAAAATGAGACAAATATAAAACATGAACTTGGGGGAGGTGGGCTTTGCAATCACAAGAAATAATCTAACAAACAGCACACCAAGAATCCCCCTAGTTTCTGCTTGTTTTTATTTATTTTAGTATAAACAAGATAAGCATTTATTTTTGTATTGCACATTTTTAAATTAAACAGTATCTTTCTTGGACTTGCTCTGCTCCTCTCCCCTTTTCAAAAGTGGCAGCAAAAGAGTGAAGCAGAATTTTATCAATACCTAGTCAAGCAATGATAAATTAATTCGTTCTCTTCCTCCATAGTAACTAGTCTTTCCATCAATACCCTATTATGCATATAAGTATTTATAAAAACCCTCCCCACTTAGAATTAAGTAAGGACTTTAATTACACTGACTGAAAAGCTCATATAGGACATATTGTTTCTTTGGCAGCAACATTTACAACAAGTAAGTTTTCCTTTCTCATTTCTGGGAGTCGCCTCTTATAAAGTCTGTATTTTCTTAGGATTCAGGTTATGTTATGCATCGTGTATTTTGAGATACAACTATGTTGTAATCTTCCAGCATTGGAAAACACCTATTTCAACTTATATATTTGATTGCAGACATTTTAGTGCCAAACAATTTTTTATTTTCCACTAAAATAGCTCTCATGTTTGAAGGAATTGGTGTATATTTAATTCATATCTCCAGAAATTTTTTGTTTTGTGTGTGTGTGTGTGCACAATACCATATTTCTCAAATTTTGAATTTGACTGTTTTATGTATACAAGAACAGCTTTAAAATTAAGAGAATGACATTTCCAAAAAGTAACAAATAGCACAATATTTAGTATCCTTTTTCAAATAGTTTACATACCCTCACCTTTACAGGGAGTTATTCTAGCTCACAAGGAATTGATTATGAATCTTAGAAATCTATTTAGCATAGTGATTTGTAAGCAGAATGAAAAGAAGAGCACATTAGAATCATCACTTGTGTAAAAGCATTACAGTATGTCAGGAAAAAAATGGCCAATTATCAGTAACTAACCCTGCTCTATTCACCAAAAGGCATCACCGCACACCAGAGACTTAAGGGACCATGGGTTTCAGAAGCATATATGGGGAAAATCATTTAGAAGGCTCTGAGAATTCATCCCAGCAGAGCCCTTACCACATGCTTCAGTGGGCTTTTAAAATGAGACAGTTTGATTTCACAGGAGGATCAGGCAGGAAATTAACTTGTTTAATGAAGCACAAGTGATATTGCCTTGATTCTTTCTGGATTGCCATCCCCAGCAGGGTTTAAAAATAAATAAATGCAGTAGGAAGATTCAAGGATGAAGTCAGTGATTCTCCAGGAATCTGGCTCAGAAACGTAAAAACTTTTTTGTCCACATAGATTTTTCACCACTTCCTGGCAAGTTATAAGCCTTGGTCATACCAACATAGTATCACACATATTGTCCTCCAAAACCAGGGCTGTCCAAAAATAAACCCTAACACTTGCAAAGGGTTTAAATCGCCTTATTTTCTTTTCACAGAAATGTCTGAAGTTTATGGCTTAGGGGCAAATCACATGTTGTACGTGCAGATTGCAGAATATCCCCTGTTCAATTCCTGGCATCCCTCATAGGATAGGATAAGATTCCCCATCTGAAATCTTGGACAACTACTACTAATCACTGTATCAATGTAAATAATAGCTGGAACAATGGACTGATTCAATATATAAGTGCTACAACATGTAGAATCTTGCCATAACCACAAAAACACCTTACGCATTCTCATGCTGCTGCTTCCAATCCACCATTGGTTCACTGAGGGTAAAATCTCTAGATTTTGGCCTCTGCAGTGGGAAGGAAATAGCAGCAGTTTGCTTCTCTCTCCCTCTCTCCCTCTCTCCCTCTCTCCCTCTCCCTCCCTCCCTCCCTCCCTCCCTCTCTCTCTCTCTCTCTCTCTCTCTCTCTCTCTCTGTGTGTGTAAGGAGGGAGGGGGAGGGAGGGAATGTATTTATTGCATTCATATTCCATCACAATCCTTAAAAGATTCTCAGTGACCCACAAAAAGTAGTAAAGCAATAAATAATAAAAATACAGCTATACAACTTGACACAGAATTTGCTGTCAATCCCCAAGCACCTTCTGGATTCTTTATTTTCAGCTGCTCCTGGAAGGTAGCTAAAATTGAGGCCACTCAACCTTTCCACGGGAAGCCATTCCAGAGAGCTGTGGCCTGATTACATAAAAACATCTTCAGGCTTTGAATTCCCTGATCTCCCAAACAGGGAACATCCAGCTGCTTTTTCCAGCATGATCAAAATGGTCCCGTTCCATTGGAACAATATGGTTCTGTCACAAACTCAACACCAAGTCCTAGAAGGCTTTGCTGGTTAAAACTAGTACTTTAAATTACAGTAGGAGAATGGAATGAAAAGATTTTTATTTTATAACATGATCTTTCTTCTGCTTCCAAGGGAATAGCATTGCATGCTGCGATTTTTAATCAGCATTTTTTTTTAAAAAAAAAGAGAAACTTCTGTTTTGGCGATCTAGGCAAAAGCAGAAGAGGAGGAAGGGGTAGATGTGAGGACTGAAGCTGAAAACTGCCAGGGAGGTAGAAAAGTAAAACACTGTCATGGACACACCAGTTCTGCAATGATACCTACATTAACTTCCCAGTATTATAAAAACATTATGAGCTTTGATGTTAAGCCCTGCTTTATTTTATCAAGAATCCTAAGCAGAAAGATACTTTCTACCCTCATCAGTAACTGAAAGCAATAGTCTATTTTTGTTTCCTGTTGCACATAAAATGGTACTCAAGGATACAGTACCTCAGGTGTGTATATTCCAAAATTAATCAGCAAGATTAATTATGGCTGAAAGATCCAGCTTCCATTTGTCTTGAAAGCAATGTCTGCCCATGTAATGTAGTGCGTGCATGACTTTATCAATATCAGCACTACTTCCGTTGTCTTTTCCCAAATGAAAGGACCCTAATCAGTGGTGGGATTCAAATAATTTAACAACTGGTTCTCTGCCCTAACGGTTTCTTTCAACAACCAGTTCACCCAGCTGCTCAGAAAGTTAACAACCGGTTCTCCCAAAGTGGTGCTAACTGGTTGAATCCCACCACTGATCCTAGTGACGGGATCCCATTTCCTTGTAATATCAGTGGCCTTTTTGATTTTTTTTCCTGAACTTATAAAGCTAAAATTGTGCAAGTTGAGTTGTTCATGTTTTCCAAATGATTGCGGAAGTGTTATGAACTTTTTTGTTATTGACTGAAGCAGCCCTTGTTTTTCCAGGCTTTTGTAATTCACAGGATTGTGGGTGGATGGGTGAATTGTCTTTGTTTTAAAACCGCTCTCTAAAAACCTGCAACAGTTCATACAAAAGCTGTCTGCAATACAGCAATGATGCCACATCCTTCCCTTTTATATTTTCCATTTTCTATGGAAATGCATTTTATATCTCAAACTAGGTGAAATATCAAATGGTATGTACTAAATTATGGGTTGGGAACTATGGCCCCTTTATGACCTTCTGGACTTCAATTCCCAGAATTATTCCTGAGCCAGCCTCAAGAGGACCATAGTTCTTCATCCCTGTACTAAATGAATCATCTCAACAACTCACCAAATGCCTATATGAATCTGTTAAAAAAACACTCACAGCATATTATACTAGTTGTCTGAACTAGTATAAGGTGCCAAAAAAACTCATGAAATTGAACCATATCATAATCTATTTTAGTAAAGTTTTTAACAAGATAGTGAGGATAGATTCTCCATTTTGCATAACATTTAATGCATTGATTCCTTTAATGCTACCTATCATGCTGTACACCTCCAGTTTTCTGCTGACTGATCCTTCCTTGACAAAGGGTTTTTATGTACTAACAATCTTTGTTAGTACTGTACATTATAGTGAGTCATAAATAGACAAGCAGGTTGCTGCTTTAAGCCACAAGAAAAATAGCAAATCTTAAGGAATGGTATAAAGGCAGTAGCTATGTTCCTAACTAACCTGCTTAAGTATGCTGCACATACCAGGCACAGAACTGCCATTGGCCTTTTTCATAATGACAATAATGAAAAATTTGAAGTAGCTATGAGAGGTTTTTGCTGTTCATGAGAGAAGTATTGGAATTTTCATAGAGAGGGAAGAACTATTCTGGTTCGATAGTCTGATATATGTTACTACAAATGTCACTTGCTTTGGAAGTGGATGTTTTCTACAGCATAAAATGAAGAAGAACAATATCTGTTTTTTCATGATTCTAAATCATGGTTATTTCTCCCAGGGAGGTTCACAACATATTAAAATAATTTATAATAGCATATCACAAATAATAATAGGTGCACTTATAATACTTCAAATGATTACAGAAGTAGTGGATAAAATATACAAGTGTAAAATAATATAAAAAATGTAAATTAGTAGAAAAATACATTATTTAAAAAGTAGCATCAAATTACAATTCCAAAGTTAAGAGCCATATTTTCTAAACAGTGCTAGAGAAAAGTGGGTTTCAAAGTCTCTTTGATTTGATTTGCTATATGAGGAGAGTATAAGGTAGTTATATTAAATAGATGTTAATCTCAGCATATAGATTGTATGTTTACAGGCTTTCCCATCATTGAGGATCCTAGTTGTGTAAAGTTCCAAAGTATTGGAAAAAGCCTGAGAATAGAGCCAGGTCTTAAGAGTCTTCCAGTACCCCAGGAAAATGGATACCATCTGTATCTTTGAAGGGGGGAGTGACAGAGTAAACTGTCTTCTTCAGTCCCTTAAGATGTCAGTGTTTAAATAAAAGGAATCTGGAGTCCACCTGTGGACAAGGTTTATTGAAAACAGCTCATGTCCTGTTATATTGTACTCTCTATAAGGATCCACAGACACATTTTTATAACCTCTTACTGTTAAAAGTATCTGGTAAATTCTGATCTCTTTTATGTGAAGCTGTTACTGTTGGATCAGCACAATACAGTTTCTTTGAACATCTCTAAATTTTGTTATACTGTTTGTAAAAATAGGCAGACTTTGGTCGCCCATCAAAGATCACACCACTAACTGTAATATACTATGTCTTGTTCTGTTCTGTTTTATTTATTTGAACGTTTAATTTTTATTCTGGCCTGTGTGACCATAAAGAAAGTTTGATTGACTTGGAGTACATCCAGTAGATATAAATATATTAGGTGAACCGGAATGACTGGGCATAATCACTCAGATAGTCAGGCCCTATGCCTGAAATTTTGAAATACAACAAATTTCCGCTCTTGGGATTTCTAGCAGTTGTCCTTTCTGACTAGAAAAAATATATGAATTGGAAATCATGAATCTGAAGGATACCCAAATTAGGAAGGGTAAGAAATGGAGTATATTAATAATATAGGAGATATGACTATCCCTAATGATAGCACAGCTTAACTTTTACTCACTCTCTCTCTCTCTCTCTCTCGCAATTGGCATGGGTCTCTTCATTTAATTTTATACCCAAGCCATGCTGGAGAGTAAGTTAGGCATGAAACAATGACTGAAACCACCCCCTCCCCAAAGACCTAGTGAACTCCTATGGCTGAAATTTGATAGAAAGCTGGAAAGTTCCAGTCTAACACTTTAGTAGCCAAACCATATTGGGTAAAGAACTGATATCCAGAGAAAGAAGAATGGAATCTAAGCTGAGAAATAAGTAAGTGCAGAAAAGGCATCAGAAATAAAGAAGCCTTTGACAAGAATATTATGGAGGAGGCAGTAGATAGGGAAAAAAATACAAAGAAAGAAGTGACTTGACGGGTTAGAAAAGAAATCTTGGAGGAGGTAACTTAACATTCTTTGTTCACACTCTTTATTTGAAGTAAAGCATATGAATGAAAGATGTTAAGTGTCATAGGGCAGCCACTGGAAAAAAATGAAAGAAGAAAAGCAGAGGAAGAAATTGGCTATTGCTGAAGAAACGGAGAACTCAAAAGGGAAACATGCATACAGAAACAAGGAAGATGACAGGTGAAAGGACAGTGAGAATCCAGTTCTGAAAGGAAGATTCAGAAGACCCTTACAAGGGGCCTTGTAAATATGCAGAATTATATTGATATGCTTATATAGGGCTTCAAAGTAGCCTGCTTTAAAAGTATATTTTATTGAAAACCTCCCCTATCAAAATATAATTGAAAGCTATTGATATTTATTTTTACGCTGCTCTTGTTAATTTAGTGGGGCTAGCACAGTTTTGTATGAAGTCTTTGGAGGGTTTTTGACAATAATAACTTGCTTTCATCAATTAATTTATTTGTGTATATTCTTTTCTGAAACATTATGCCCAGAGTCATTTCCAACACAGAAAGCTAACAATAATAACAAAGGATGTTAGTCCCTGTGTTAATTTTTCTCTTTATGTCATAAAATAATTTGTTTTATTATTGTATTGAAGTGCACTATGTTGTGTTACATGTCTCCTCCCCTTCCCCATTTTCACTGACCTCCTCTCCTTGTCTGCATCCTGGTGTTTTCTTTTTATTTCTTCAGAGTATCTCACTACCCTCCCCTGAAGTGATGTTTCACTTTTCTTGCAATTCCTATTCCCTCCTTTCTCCATAGCACCTTCCACAGTTCTTATTATGCACCAGGTAAGTGCCACCATGAGGAGCATCACGCTGTCATGGCCTCAGCCAGAACAGCCCAATGGCATCATCCTGGACTATGAAATCCGTTATTACGAGAAGCTGAGCCGGATCTGCATCCCTGAGATTAGCAGCGCCATGGGCTCAAGACCAGCTACCGTAAGCCTGAATGCATTTCAGAGAAGGGAATTTGCTGGGCTGGTAATGGGAGAAGATGGAATTAAAACTGCCAGCTATTTTTAACATATCATGGAATGCATGGTTTTGATTTAATTCAAAAATTAGATTGTAGATTTTCTGTGTTCACTCCAGCCTAAGGTTCTGGATAACACTGTGAAAATCTTATTTTATTTTAAATAGATTCTCCTTCTTATGTCCTCTTTTCCACCTAGCAATAAGGAACTCGTGAGATAAACTTGACTTGGATTATTAGCCCAACCACCTATATATTTTTATATAGGTGGTTGGGCTCTTTCTTTGTTGAGTCTTCCACGATAGCTTTCTAGTTTAATGAATTTTACCTGTTATTTGCCTTGTGATAAACCCCAGCAGATTGGGAATTCCTATTGCAAGCTACACTAAATCAATCTGCAGAAAAAAACTTTGCAACAGTAACTAGTTGAAGCTGGGGCCTGCCATTGGTTCCTATTTGCCTGCATTATATATTTATTTCAGTCCCTATTTCTTGAATAAGGATTGTTTTAACAACTGAAAGCTTGCTAGGAATGCCAGTCTGGATCTGGACTTATTTTGATGAGGCTTGGATAGTATTTTGTGCACTATGTAACAGTCCTTAATGTCTATACTTATCTTTCAAAAGCTATCTTGTAAGCTCCTGCTATCCTACAGATGACTCCTGTTTTATTACCTTGTAAGAGCTAGATAGATATAATCCGACACAGTTGGCTGTAGATTGAACTAGTTTTGCCCACGAGGCCCTGGGGTACAGTAAATGATATCCAATGCCAGATTGTCAGGAAGCAAGCATCAGCTGCCATGCTGCTGTACAGGCCTGCCAACCATGCCTGATGTTTAGGATTAGACAATCATCCCGAGAGACGAAGTAATGTCACAGGCACAATATTGTACTTGGTTGCTTTTGTCACACTTGCAGTAGATCCTCCCACCTCAATATTCAACTGCATGGGTGAAATAAACAATCTAGAAAGGGGGGTGGAGAGAAAGGCAGTTGGAGCACAGGAAAAAATATATGTAATGAGCTTAAGATGAAAGAAAATGTGGATAAATTTGTTTTCTTCCAGCTGCATTCAGCCATTGAGTGAAACCTCCTACTTCATAGGATCATGTTGCACAGATCATTGTGTGAATGTCAATGATTTAATTGGAATCATTTTTAGGCCTTGCTGCCCACCATCCAGTATAGGACAGACCATATCCAGGAATAAATAGGAAAAGTGATAAAATCAAAGTTTTGAGTCAAAACCAAGATTTTTAATTAAATGTAACAAAAAAAATTGCATGCTAAAAAGCTTGAGAAAGGATGCTAGTTTTGTTATACCTTATCTTTGTGCTTGAACTATGATGGCTGTTTTATATCATTTTCATAGTCAGGTCATGCCAAGTGTAGAAGATAAGTATTGAAATATAGATATGGTTTCTCTTATTCTGGCCATTTATAAGAGTGAATAACTAGAATAAACATATTTGCTGAATATTAATATTAGCTACCTGATAATTACAAGCCATTGCATTGTATTCTTTTTGCAGAAAAAACATGTAGATATTACTCATTTGCTTACACAATAGGCACACCTCCACTGCAAGTTGCATAAGTACAACACTTTTCTAGTTGCTTATTATTTGTAGTTATTTTCATTTGTACATTATTACAGAAGAATCAAAATGGATTTGAGTAATATTGATACATAAAATCCTAACTTCTTTGCCCCTTGCTCAGAGATGTGAAATCTTCAGCTTTCCCAATCAGGAAGCCTCCAGATGACTGGTAACAATTCTCATTAAACATGAAAATTTCTAAGGTTTATGGGAGCTACAGTTTTAGAACATCCCCAAAGCCCAATTTCAATTTGTTTTAGATAGCTAAAAAATAGCCCTCTGGTTTCCTCAATTCCATCCTTTTCATTAACCAGTTGAAAAGCAAGAGACAAGTTGGTACATGGGATTGATTTATTTTTTACCAGCATTGTAGTTGATACTGCAAAAATAATCTTGCTTCTTTCCTCATACTCTCCTTCATTTGTTCTTTACTGAAGGACCACAGTGAGTACAACTCCTCTATGGCCAAAAGTCAGACCAACACTGCACGAATCGATGGGCTCCGGCCTGGGATGGTTTATGTAGTGCAGGTGCGGGCTCGGACTGTGGCTGGCTATGGGAAATACAGTGGAAAAATGTGCTTCCAAACTCTGACAGATGGTGAGTGCCTTTGAAAAGTGAGGGAAGTTGGTTGCACTCCCTGTCAAATTTCCACAGTGTAATTGAATTAAACCAACTTGTCTGTTCAAACCCTTCTGTGATGGAGTAGCATGGCAAGATCAAGTGTTTTACAGACAAGTGAGATGCATTGTCATTTGGAGGGCTAATCTGGCTGAAATTTCTCCACCTCTTCCTCCTCTTCCTCGCTAGTCAAGATTTTATTTCTTTCTGGCTGTAAAAGAAAAACAAGTCCCACCACCACTTCTTAGGAAGAGCTAAAACCAAGTCTGTGTTGGAACACCAAAGTGCATAGTAGTAGGTTATTCAAGGATCTGGACATGAACAGAGAAGTGTTTTTTTTTTTTAAGTTGAATGCAGATTTTAAAGGGTGTGGAATGGATGAACTTAAATTTTCACCAATACGTGCATATGATGGTGATTCTCAGATTTTTTTTAAAAAAATGCACACATAACATGCCTTTTTTCATGCCCTGCTACCCAGGAAAGGAGTATATTTTAAAATGTTTTGTGCTTAAGGATTAGTTGCATTTGAAATGTTGCATTTTAAAAGATTATATTGGAAATACCTGAGCTCTTAAAAAGCACTAGGGAAAGTGTCTAAAAAGGCCCCTTATATTAGAGAGGTATGGATACAAATCTTTTTTAAAATATTAAAAGATGCTGGGACTGAATATTTCACAATTATGCTGTGTGTCAAAATTAAAGAACTCAATAGCTACTTTCTGGGTTTATGGCCCATGTATACGTAGTGTTTCAGTAATGTATAACTAAGAAAAATCATTTTTGAAAATACACAGAATGAAAGAGAAAATATTTAGATGGGTAAATAAGCCAGCAATTGATCAGCTTATCCTGCACCTACAGACTTTTGAAATACTTAAGTTTACTATTTTATAGGAAAGTTACATAAACTATTTGCAAAGTGACCAAAATCATTCTTTAATCATACATAATTCATTTCTGGGGACTAGTACAAGATAATTTTAAATACAAGACAAAACTTTGTAAGACTCTGTAAAAGTTGAAACTGGCAAGGTAGGAAGCTATAATTCTCAAGGATCTGTATGTAGAATCATTATGTAAATCTGCCTGAGCTGCCGTTGTTGACATAGTTTTAAAGAAAGCCATTGAATATTGTTGACTCAGAAAGGCAGGAAGAAAAGTCTTGGTTTTAAACCCTAGCATATTGCAGATTGCTGTGAACTGCAGTAGACAGATTTTCTCCACAATAAAACAACTTATGTACCATGTAAGTTTCTTATCTACCCACTGAAAGTTCTATTGTTACCTAGCAACAGATTATGGGATAGAATTTCTGGAGAGTAGAAATGTATTAAGATGCCTAGGAGAGACATTCGATGCACACTAAATGTCATTGGAGCCTGCAGGTTCATTGGAGTATAATGTTCCTCATCCACACTTACCTGCCTAGAGGCCACTAGCTTAGGAAATAATATTTTAGAAAATTATTATTCAGAATTATCATCTTGATATTCTTCATCACAGCTTTCTGAATTTGGGGTAGGCAGATGTTTTTAATTGTTTTTCATTACACACACACACACACACACACACACACACACACACACACACACACACACGGAGAGAGAGAGATATGCATACCAGCCCTTGCCTAAACAATAGCTTTTTCAAAAGTAATAATAATGATCTACAAGAATCGAATATTTAAAAAGTTCATCTACTATTTTCCCCTAAATCTAAGCGGGGAGAGGGGAATTCTTTGTTGGGATCTGAAAGGATTTTGGATCAGATGTCAAACAAATGTCTATGATGACAACACTCTAGGTATAAAGTTCTACAACTAAAAAAGTTGTTTGCTTGTTCTGGTCAATCCTACTACAACAAGCATTCAATTCTTATTCATTATAAATCTATGTTGATTATGTGCCACCATGTCATTGTTGACTGTTAGTGACAACATAGTTAGGTTTCATCTAGGACAATCTGTCCCTTACCTGGTCTTTTATGTCTTCCAATAGTGCATTCATCATCACTATAACCAAGTCTATCCTTCTTAATGCTGGTCATGCTCTTCTTTTCTTCCTTTCCTTCTATTTTTCCCAGCATTACGTCCATCTCTACTAGAAGGTCTTTGTCTAAAGTAGACTCATTTGAGCCTAATCATTTGAGTGGCTTATATGTACACATCAAATAGATTGAATAAATAAGGGAAGGGTACACAGCCTTATTGCATTCATTTCAAACTCTGGAGCCAATATATTTGTCCATGTTCTGTCTGTACTGTGGATTCCTAACCTGTATTTAAGTTAGAACTCTGGATAATTTTGTTCAGTGATCCATTCATTTGTTTTCTTGGCTGTCCAGTGTATTCCAGGACTCTGCCAACATCAGAGTTCAAAAACATCAATATTCATCTTATCCTTATACTTCAAAGCCCTGATCGCTATTAGTATAGACACATAACTGCATTTGAATAGTTTTCCAAGATCTTTATAGCTGCTGTACAAGTGGTAATACATGATGTATTTCTGAACTTCTTGTTCTCTTGCCATTGATGGTTGATTCTGAAGGGCAGAAGCAATCCACCACTTGAATATCTTCATTTTTTCACAGTGTAGCTTGCGTTTTATCATGATACCTCACCGAACCTTTGTATTTTCAGCCATTGGTATAGTTCAAGTTATTGAAGTTTCTTCCTCCAATTTTAGAACTTGGTTACTCATCCAATCTAGTCTCCCTTAATACATATATGTACACATCAAATAGATTGAATAAATAAGGGAAGGGTACACAGCCTTATTGCATTCATTTCAAACTCTGGAGCCAATATATTTGTCCATGTTCTGTCTGTACTGTGGATTCCTAACCTGTATTTAAGTTTTTCAAAAGGAAAATGAGATGTCCTAGGACCCCATTTTTCTAAGCACATTTCATAGCTTAATATGATCAAAGGCTTTTCCTTAATCAATGAAGTGCATATTTAGTTCTTTTGGGTATTCTTTGGCTTTCTCAATTATCCTGTGTACATCAACAATATTGCCTTGTGTTCCTGTGCCTTTCCTATAACTATCTCTTTTTTCATGTAGGACTTTAATCTGCATTGTTGATCCTAAGCATTATTTTGCTACCATGTGACCTGTTAAGTCTCCCTTTTGGGTGGTTTTGGTATGTAGACTGATCTTCCAATTGGACTGATCTTCCAATTTATTAGTTACCGTGTAATTGTCCAGATTTGCTGGCACAGTTTGCTACTTGATTGATTCTTTTTCTATTTCTTCCCATGTTCCCATAGATGTGCTGTAGCCTTTCAATTTGATAATGAGTGCTGATCATCTAATATTAGAGGTTCCTGTAAGCAGGAATTATCTTCTAAGTTATCTTGTATGTACTATACTTTACAAGTAGTCATGTACTTAAAACAGCGTATAGGGCAGTAATTTCTGTTTTGTGAGAAAGGGTCAGGGATGATGCACAAGAGGTGTAACACAGGTAGGCTTCAAGGAATGCACAAGAGGTCAGGGAGTGTGAATATGGATGCCAGGGTGTGTGCAAGAGGTGCCTGACTGGGGGGTGCAAGAGGGTGTCATATGGATTGGGAAAGGGGAGGGGAGGGTATGTAAGAGGTGCATATATACTGAGGAAAGTGTGCAAAGGTGTGACAAAAGTCAGAGCGTGTTCAGGGAGGTGAATGGCTGCATGGTGTGAGTGGAATAGAGCAGAAGGAGGATGCATGGGTGGGAGAGACTTACTCCAGTGACCTATGATCTTCCCTGCCAGATCCCCCATTTTCTATCTGGGGAAGCCAGCAGAGAAGGTTACAAATGGTAATCATGTGATCACATGGTACTTGTCAACTGATTGTAGATGCAAATGGATTGACAGGTATTCAGATCACATGACCACAGGGTGCAGAAAAATTCAGACCTAATTTATTGCCATTGCAACTTAGAATGGCCACTGACCCAAAGGTCATAGGTTGAGGACTACCTGTATTTAGGTATACTTCTTTTTATTATTTATTTGTGTCCTGCCTTTACAAATAACATACCTTCCTTTTCCTATTTTTCCCATAACAGCAACCCCGTGAGGTGAGTTGGGCTGAGACAGATTGGCTGCTCCAAGGTCACCCAGTAGCTTTCATGGCTAAAACAGTCAGAATGCATGGTCTCTCAATTTCTGACTTTTTCTTTTCCTTTGAATTCATTATTATCTGTCCACTGGCATCCATTAGTACAGCAGTTCTCAACCAGTAGCCATATTATCCCCTATGGAACCTTGGGTATTTTAATGAGGACACAGATGAAAAACATGAAACAGGGGGCCATGACGTGTGTTGGGGGTCATAGAAAAGTTAAGTGTATTTTACTGCAAATACTACCTTGTTGATGCCAGAACATGTATCAGATTATTATTTAATGTGTGTATCAGGTAATGAGACCTCAATGTACAGTGGGGTGGGGGCCACAGGAGAAAAACAAGGCTGTAAAGGTGCCTTGAGGTTTTTTTTTAAGTCATGAAATGCAGCATTATACCAATTTGAGGTTGGAACCTCTGAGTTCAGATATTTTTTTAAATGAACTTTCCTCTTTTTCCATGCTGTTTCCATGTTCAGTGCCTTTACAGATGTTATTGTAATATTGGTTCTTGTCTTGTGAAACCATTCTCTGAAACTCTTTGTTAAGTTTCCTTAGAACATTTTCGTTTTTCTTGGCTTTGGCTTATCTTCTTGACAATTTCTATATTCTGACATCAAATTTGCTTTCTTCCATTTCTTCATTTTTGGCATTCTCTTTTTATGCATTCATCCTTAACAACATTAAATTCATTCCACAGGAAACCTAGGTTATACAGATATTGCTGTATATTGTACATATTTTGTCATGAGCTGGATGCTTTTCAAAAAATATTCTAAAGCTAGATCTGAATGTAATTCATTACTATAGTCATTGTCCTTCAGTATTTATATAACATAATGGAACAATTAATGTGACTACTAATTGCGTATTAATTCAAAAGTATTTTGATGGATAAAAACAAGAATATATTGACCCCTATTGGCCTCTTTTAAGGTTGTTTTTTTAGCAAATGAATAAACCTGTTTTAATCTCTTCATTCATCTACACTAATGTCCCACTTCATAATATCGTAACTCAGATGGTTCCTCTCTAGAGTACTTTTACATCATTTTGCTACATAAGCCTAACTGTAATCCCGAGTCCACTCTACTTAAGCAATGTCTAACTGAAGAAGAAATGGGAAGCATGTCTGCATCAACTGCTAACTGAAGAGTTGAGCCCTTTTAAAAATATCTTTTCATTTTACTTAGACAATTAGACAGGCATAGAGAATATCCAGCCCGAAACATAAGCAGCTAATTGAAATCTAACAAGAATGGATACTGTATTATTAAATAATAATTGATTGTTAGATGAGAATTTGTTCAAAATTTATGCATCAGGCAAGAGATTAAAGCAGATACCAGTAATTAGCTTCAAATGAGAATAAGAAAATTAAAAAGAGGTGTGAAATTTTCTGTTTGTATGAATTTATTTTAAGCTATTAAGTATTCATGCCAGAATTATTAGAAGATAAGCAGTAATGTTAATCAAATTAATTTATTGTCTACCAGTCCATTGTGGTAAGGTGGGTGCAAATAGACAGCCCTTTATCTGAATACATTCTTGAGGAAGTCAGACAATGTTACAAGGGATATTATTTCCTAGATTTTTATAGTAAGTATCCATCCTGAATTTCAGGGCTACCAGAAACCATAAATTGTTCAATTCAGATATAATGGCAAACTAAAGTTTGCCAAAATGTAGAAATTAATCAGTACTTGTGATGAAAAGCTGAAGGATAGAAATCTAAATTATAATTGATATTACTAACAGAATGAACTCTTATAAACCACAATCTTCTTCACAATCCCACCAAAGCCTTCAATTTAGAACAAAATATATGTAGCTCAAGGTGGAGTCCTTCATGCTCTCTGAGTTTCATTGTGTTCTTACAGATGTTTCATTACCCAACTAGCTAACATCATAAGTGAGCATAGGGTTGCTGCCTGCTAGTGTATGTGTGTGTGTGTATGTGTATATACTGTGTGTGTGTGTGTGTGTGTGTATGTATGTATGTATGTATGTATGTATGTATGTATGTATGTATGTATGTATTGTGTCACAACCCCTGGTATGCCCAAATATACCAAGGGTTGTGACACAATACATACCTATTTCCCTGGCTTAGCTGATAAAGGAGGAGAGCCTGTGGCCTAGTGGCTAATATAACTGCCTAATATGTAATACAGCCCAGGTTCGAATCCCAGTAAGGGGATGGCTAGCTGATAGCTAAATAGCTTGAAATAGATCTATACTAGTCTCCCTTTATATTTATCAGCACAAATGCAACATATATATATATATATATGTGTGTGTGTGTGTGTGTGTGTGTGTGTGTGTGTATGTGTGTGTGTGTGTGTGTGTGTATATATACACATACATACACACACACACACACATTTGTTAACAAATGTAACAAAAAGGCAACAGTAAAAAATATTGGGTTTCTGTCTGGATGGTCTCTTGTGACGAGCCGAAGACAGAGAGTGGAAGTGTGACCTTCCTCCCATATTTGGGCATACCAGGGGTTGTGACTTTAAATATATACCTCTCACCCTGGCTGGCTGATAAGGAGTCGAGCTCTGTAGCTCAATGGTTAACACATCTGCCTAAGAGGCAATAGAGCACAGGTTCGATTCCCAACATGGGTATGGCTAGCTGATGAGAGCTAAATAGCTTGAAATAGATCTATACTAGTCTCCCTTTATTTATTTATCACCATAAATATTACATACATACATACATACATACATACATACATACATACATACATACATACATACATACATATATATATATATATATATATATATATATATATATATATAAATAATTTAAAGTCACAACCCCTGGTATGCCCAAATATCAGTACAAATACAACACAAATGTATGTATGTATGTATGTATGTATGTATGTATGTATGTATGTATATTTGTGTATATGTATATGTATATGTATACACACACAAATATGCTTAACCTCCAAAACTGACTGGGTAAACTACTATACTGAGACAGGTGGCCAATCCCATATTTACTGCACTGATGATATTACCTAGCTGGGTAATTAAATTAAAGCAAATAACCAAGCTCATAGAATATCAAGAATTCCAGAAGCTTCAATTTAATTGTAGAATCTGTTGTTTGGGTTTTATTTTCCTAGCTTTAATGCTTTAAATATAATTGGAGGAGGAGGAGGAGGAGGTTGCAATCAAACCTGAGTTCCATTAGCAACTACAAAATTATTTTCAGGACATGAGAGGATCTACCATAATAGTTTTGGTAGTGAATACTGGGGCTTAAAAAGGGGACTACAGATTAAAATTCCTGATTTGCCATGCAACTCCCTGTATTGCCTTGAACCAAACACTGCTTGTTAGCTTATCTCATTTTGCAAACAGTAGGGTAAAATGCAATTACCTGTGTATGCCATCCTGGAAGAATAGGAGGGTACCAGTCTCATCAATAAATAATCAGGATGTATTATTAACTGTGGAAGGTATATATCAGCAGGCAGTAAAATTGCAAAACTACTTATTTTTTTCCTCTCCAGATGACTACAAGTCAGAATTGAGAGAACAACTGCCATTGATTGCTGGTTCTGCCGCAGCAGGGGTCGTCTTCATTGTCTCCTTGGTGGCTATTTCAATTGTTTGCAGCAGGTATTACTTGCCCCATTAGCCTTTTCTTTCCATTCCAAAGAGGAACTTTCCCAGAGGACGTAGTAGGAATGCATAAATGTTCAGCAGGATACTTTTGGCAAAACTAATGATCTGGGGTGATTGCACAGAAAATATTCCACAAATGAGTGGATATACTGGTGGACATCTTTGAAAAAAACAAAAACACCCGTATGTATCAAAAAACACTTCTATGTCAGAAAGCTCTGTTGAGAATACCAAATCAAAAGAAACAAAATTACCTAGATAACTCCCTTTGTTTGATGGGCCCTCATTTAGGAAGCTTGTCTCCCAAGGCCAACTGCCTTCTAATGTTTGCCCTCAGCTTAATCTTCTCCAAACGATTCTCTTCTTGGTCTCCCGCAGAGGATATTTATGGTGTGTTAGCTTCTGTTGGCTACTATGATGCAATAAATGGGTTTTTGCTATTTTTGTTGCCTTTCTGCTTTTTGATCCTATATTATCCACCCACATAAAAGGTTATTTGATTGTGACAGTTTTTAACCAGATTATGGGTCTGTTTTATTTAGTTTCAATTGTAGGTGTAATTGCAAATCAGTGAAATTGTTCCTGACATGGGGTGGTAACTAACAATGCAAAAAATTACTAAATCATTTTAGTAAATCATATTAAATTTTGAAGGACAATATCAAAAAATAGCTTCATTAACTGTTGGTCAAAAACAGGCCACAGTGGTAGTTTTCTCCAAAGTGCATTTCGGGAGCTTTCATAGGGAAATACAGGTAGTCCTCAACGCACAACAATTCATTTAGTTGAATGCTCAAAGTTTCAACCACACTGAAAAAAGTGACACGATCATTTTTCACACTTATGACTTTTGCAACATCCCCAGGGTCCTGTGATCAAAATTCAGATGCTCAGCAACTGTTCATATTTATGACTGTTGCAGCGTCTTGAGATCAAGCGATTGCCTTTTGCGATCATCTGGCAAGCAAAAACAATGGGGAAGGCAGATTCACTTAACAATCGTGTTACTAATTTAACAGCTGCAATGATTCACTTAACAACTGTGGTGAGAAAGGTCATAAAATTGGACAACACTCACTTAACAAATGTCTCCCTTAGCAACATAAATTTTGGGCTCAATTGTGGTCATACATTGAGGACTTAAACTGCATTAAATAAGTTAAGAGGGTGAGTGTGACCATAGTTCTAACCCTTTGGTAGAACTTGTGTTCGTGTTACATGAGTCTACACCGGAATTTGGCTCCAGTCACACATTCATGCTTGACAGTTTGACTGGCTTTACTCCTTCCCCCTGCACATGCCCCTGATACATTTTTGGAAGGGGTTCTCTAAGGTAGGAATCATTTTAATGTGTCATCAGCTAATCAACTTTGCAATGCTGATATGCCTACTAAGGACCCAGGGATGGATTCATAGATTATGCTGAGCCATGATGTGGTTTGTATTGCTTTGATTTACAGATTACATGCTGCCGGCTGCTATGAATTATAAATTTGCAAGTTGATGATGGAGGTACACAATACAAAACCTCCTTTGGTGTGTGCTCCTAAAAGTCTATTGATATGTTTTGTTCATTGTATTCATATATGAGAAGGCAATTACGTAATTTGTATTTAAATTTAAATTACTTAAATACAGTTTATGTGAAATATATTAAATACATACAAACTGTGCTTAAGTAAATTAATTTAATTAAATCAAAAAGAGTTATGCACGGGTTCTGCTTACATTTTACAACCCAAGGGCCAAATGCAGCTTTAGCCTAAAAAATGTAAACGTTCTGCCTCTTATTATGTGTGAATTCAGCCATTGTGATTTATTCAACAAACTACAGTTAAAACAAACTTTTCATTACATCAGAAATAAGCCCTTTAATGGGATGTGTAATTATTAAAGGAAAAAGATAATCCTGTGTATATTGTATTGCTATTCTCCAGGGATAATAAAGGTACAGTATCTTACTTAATCAGGAAAATTCCAGTGAAGACAGAGCAGATGGATTAGGTCAGGGATGTCAAACTCGTGTCATTGTGGCATCACGTGATGTATCAGGACTTTGCTAAACCTGGCGGGGGCAGGGGCAGCATGGACGCAACCAGCCCATGGACTGCGAGTTTGACACCCCTGAATTAGATGAACCACAGCAGAAGAAAGCAGGAAATAGAATCTTGGATTGGGTTAAATTAATCCTGTTGCCTGAAATTATCCCATAAGAGTAATAAATACTATTTTAGTAATTTACTAATTGAGCCTTATGTAGACAGTTATTATTTGGGATGTGATCACCTTTTCCCCTATATGGGAGCTGTCTAGATGCAAACAAAATTTACCATCATTTTATAAACTCACTTCTCTTAAAATAGTTCAGTATAGTTTTTGCTGATGGTTCCTTCTCTCAGCCAGAAGCTGATGACAAAGCGCTACACACAGAGCTGATTTTTCTTCCCTTAGAGAAGCAAGCTGTGTCTTATCCTCATCAGACTCTTCTGATGGCATGATGACAGAGCTAGAATTACAGAGTACTTGGTCTATAGCAGCAGTTATCAATTCAGAACCATATGCCCCGCTAGGATTTGAAGGATGCCACATGTGAAAAACATAATTGGGGGGACTGAATGAGCCAAGGGGGGGGGGGGGCACAGAAAAGGAAAGTATATTATAATGCAAGCACTGTCTGGTTGATGCCAAAACAATGCACCAATTGGGCTTTCATGTCTGAATAATAGGTAATAGGTCATGGGCCAGAGACGGCATAGGAGAATATATGCAGAGGGCATATATGCAGGGGACATAGGAGAAAAACAATATTGGAAGGGGGGCACAGCAGGGGTGGGTTTCAGCAGTCACTACTGCTGCTTCGCTCATGGCCATCTGTGTGTGCTTGATGCACACTGCATGTGCATGCGCAGTGCAAAAAAAATATTCTGCGCATGTGCAGAAGCAAAAAACAAGATGGTGGCTCCTACAGCGCCGCCCGGTTTGGGGGTATGGCTGTCCTGGGTCGCTGCCAGTTCCAGTGACTCAAACTGCCAAATCACTACTGGTTCAGCCGAACCGGTCTGAACCAATAGGAACCCACCACTGAGGCACAGGCATTTAGAGAAGTGACATATTTATACGATCACTGCCTCCAAATGCTTTTCAAAGTGTGCTTGATCTTAGAATTTGGATATAATTTGAACTGATGTCTACTTTTTATTTTCCTAGGAAGCGAGCATATAGCAAAGAGGCAGTATACAGTGATAAACTACAGCATTACAGTACTGGTAGAGGTGAGTGCAAGAAACCTCTATAAGGTTACAGATGGGCCAGGAACGTTGTAAGTACTTTGTTGTAAGGCTTTGATAATAGTCATATCTTTTAATCGCCTGGTTTGGAGTTGAGATGAAGGCTGAAAAATACTTGGAAGGGGGGGGGGCTTGCTGGGAAGACAAAAAAGAAGGAAAAATGGATACTAGGCAAAGAACAGATATCTTAAGGTTGCTATAGTTCCTGTATGTTAGAAAGAGTTTATAAATTCTGGCCAAAAATGATGCTTACAAACCTTTTGGGCAGAAAACAAAGTAAGGGCAAACATAGTACTATCAGAATTTCCTTTGCAGATGCTCAACAGAACTAATTAACAACAGAAAACATGGAAACTGGATAAATGAAAGGATTCACGAGAAGCCCTGAAGGAAACCCTTAACCTCAGAAGATAAGGCTTCTCTCCTGGCATTTGTTTAGTTAGATATTTGAAGTAGTTTTTAGAACATTTTTTTTTACCCATCTTCATTCAGGCAAAATGAAAAGCCAAAATTTACAGCACTTGTTGCCATACGCTCCTGAGCTAGTTGTTTATTTGAAATAAGTGGTTGCCTTCAGTCTTTCTGCAAATATCCTTGGAATACAGAACTTCACATAGTTCACCTGAAATGGGAGCTTGTTACAGAATACAGTTAGGGTAGTTGTATTTGTGCTGGTCATCATTTGATTGGCAAGCAAAAGCAAGGTCTTGGAAGAAAGTATAATCAAATCTTGGTATTTTACTCAGTCTAAAAATATTTTGTAGAAGTGCATTGATTTATCAGGGACAGTGAAATGTTGGAAAATGTTCTTATCTCCTGTTTCATAAACAGATCACATTCTATTGCTTCCTGAATTCAATCTGGGTCATGGAAAGCAGTGAATCAGTTTTTATACAATCAAGGTTCTTTTTAACATATTAGGAAAGTGAGTAGGATAATCACAAGCCTAACCACCAAATAGTTGCAGCCTACCCATACATGCTTTATTTGCTTACAGGGTATGTAGAACCAGCTGCAAACATTTATATTTTATAGTTCCCAGGTGTTTGGGGAAAATCTCTAATACAAATGTGCATAACTCTTTGGAGTTCTATAGAGTACAGCCATCAGCAATACCTAAGCAAGCCTCACCCAAACCAGGAAATGAGATAAAAGGTAGAAAACCAAATTGGGAGCAGCTGAAATCCAATGTGCACTATAGAGGCAAAGTCTCAGAGACATTTTTATTTCTTTAAAAAGACAATGTGAGCCTAAAATGTAGGAGAGAACATCCTCATTATTATTCAAATAGATGGACTGGAATATGCTACTGTATCATGATAGTAAAGGTTAATCAAATGAATATTAAAATGAAACACAATGAAAACTTCATAGAAGCTTTTGTATTTGCTGACCTTCAAATTGGTTTCAATGTATTCCTAAGATTTTGAATGTAGTTATCTGTAAATTCTGCTTGAAATTATATAGGCCAACATAGTTTGCTGTTGGGAGCATAATGATTTTAAACAAACTAAAATTGCTAAGACCAATATGAATAAGAATAGCTTCTTATCCAAGTCTCTATAATTAATTTGGTAAATATGAAAATACTGTAGTACCTAACCATTTCTTTCTTTCAGATTATTACTATAGGCACTTTTTTAAATTGACAAAAATGCATATCTTAAAAGTTTTAGATCTATCAGTTTTCACTGATGTATTAGCATTCTCACTATTTCTATGATCAAAATATTTCTGTAGATAATGCTTGGTTTTTTAAAAATGTATTTATGTTTTTAACTAAGCTGAAGGACTATTATATAACTGTGTTTCTAAAGTAATCATAAGATTGAACATTGCAAGAGATATGAGGGTCCAAAGTGAATGATATAGAGATGAAATGGTGCTGACAAATGTCTGAACTGGAGTTTTGATGAGTCAACTTCAAAGAAACTGCAATCAGCTAGGAAACATTATACTTACAGTGGGCAATCTATGGGTTGTTCCTCTGAAATTCTGTGCTATAACATATTTCCAAAGAACGAATCCAAAGAGAATGCTACAGCACATGTCATACATTCTTCGGCAGAAGATACTTTAAATTATATTTCGCTGCAACCTCAGGAAAGAAATCGTTTAAAAGGATGTGATGTCTGGACAACTTTCATTCCTCATTACCATCACCTACTTTCAGTGTTTGTCCTACTTGGAGCAAAGAAAATGGGGCGTGAGAAATTTGTGACTGGTTTTCAGCCTGGATACTTATTTTTCTGAATTAATAAGAGACTTTTCTTTTTACAAGACCCTGCAACGTGGATGGAACAGTCTAGGTTAACACTTTTCCATAGGCATTTTCTAATATCATAGTCTTTCCCTAAAGGAGAAATGGCTAATAGAAGATATATAGGCAGAAAGGTAGATCCAATCTCTTATTTGCTAACCACCAAGTTTCTAATCTCCTGCTAACCCTTGTTTTTACTTTATTTTGCTCCATTTTTTAAAAAAATAATAATGTATAAGGGAATAGAAAACATCCAGATTGCCTTCATCAATATGAATGAAATTGTCACTTATGAAAGCCATCATGTTTGGCATGTGATTGACTCTATTAGCTTTAGTCAGATATTCCATGATCAGTAAGGAATTTATCTAAAATAAGATCACTTTCACCTTGACAGTTAATGGATAGGGTGGCCAATAAGGAATAGATACAGATTTTCACAATAATTTTATAATTGACTTCATATTGGTTTTCAGCTATTACTCAAAACTTCATTCTTAAGTTTAGGAAAGTTAGGCCCAGCCAGGATCTGGATGAAAAGTTATGAACAATTGAATTTAAAAATGAATTTATGTAGTATATATTGGAAGTAAAATGTTAGAGAAATCTACCCCTTCTCTATGGCTAATGGTGATCAGATTGCTTAAGATGCTAAAATTAAGATGAATAAAAATAAATTCCCCAACAACTGGAGCAGACTGAGCCCCCTTTTATGTATGTATGGATAGATATAAATATAAATGATGTAAATGTTGGCAAAGCCTTGAGTGTTATTTATATCCCATCTTTATTATTTTACAAATAACTCAATGCACACACAACATAGTTTCCTTCTATTTTCCTCACAACAATAATCTTGTGAGTTGTTTGGACTGAGAGAATGACTGGCCCAAAATCACCCATCTGGTGTTTTTGCTTAAGGCAAGACTTGAACTCACAGCCTCCTGCTTTGTAGCCTAGTACCTTTATCACTAACCAGACTGTCTGGCTGTTATTGTTTGCTGTCTGCCTATTGGGTAAGTTAGTTTAGCGTGGCATTTAAATGGACTATTTTTTATTTGTTTCTATTTGATTTTTCAGGCTTGCATAAGTGGCCAAAAAATTCTAAGAAACACATCGCTGGTATAATATTTTGATATATGCAGTACTGTACAAAAATTTAATTTAATGAGGGTATTCATCTCAAGTGGCTATTGATACTAGCATGGAAAACACACTACAAATAAGAATTACTAACTTTTTTCATTGACAATCTTTGTGTCAGGTTATAATCTTTACATCATACAGCATATTTATATATTTTACAATCTGATATATTTGCATGCTAACTGTATCAGAATAAAGAAAATTTAAATTATGTAGCCTTTCATTTACAGAATGATGACATGGAATTTCCGGAGAAAATTACATGAATACATGTTTTAAAGATTAAAATAACAAACACATAATTTACATTTATGATCAAAATTGTCACTTACATTTTCATTTTCTAGAAGGTAAACAAAAGAACACTGAGAGGTACAGATTCCATGTTCCAAAAAGATCTAAGATTTTTTCAAGGTTTAAATATTTGCTAAAATATAACTTTTTGCAAACTCCAGTAGGAATATTTATAGAAGAGAAGGAAAATATAATAGACAGTTATTGTTTTGTTTTCAGTTATTGTAAAGTACCCATAAAATGGATATTGCCCTTAAAAAGTAATCTAAAATTGAGGAAATACATCTTTCTGTTGATTAGCATCTGTTGGTGATACAGAAATAAGCAATCTTTGAAGTACCAAAATGTTTTCCTTTGGCAGAATGGAGAAGCTGCTAATTCTCAGCACGATAAAAGAACAAAGCTTGTGCTATCAGCTAGAAATATGCATCAGTCTATTCTCTATCATTAGTACTAGAGTTGTTGCATGTAGCATATAATTGCATAGCAGGATGTGCTTTTCATCCTCTGATCTTTGAGCTTTCATTCATGCTGTGCTAATTATGTCAGCCCACCTTTACCCCTAGGGTAGTTCCAAACTATGGCATTTTCTTAACAAGTTCAAAGCCATTTATCAGCTGTGCATATACCTTCTCCCTGGCCCTTTATTCTGTACTGCTGGGCATTTAGACATCAGGGTACCCTTGCAGAGAGCATGCTAGTACTATGTTACAAGATCATTGTAACCTCAAATTGATCACCTGAATTATATGTTAGTTTGGCTGTTCCAATCTGTAAACCAGACTTGGTTATCATCTTGTAAATTCCTTTGTAATTCTGCTATAGAATTAGCTGCACTTATAAAAGAATTTATGGACAGTAAAAGTCTGTCTGTGATGAAGCAGTCAAAACAGAGATGACTTCCTGGCAAGTTTCAGTGTTGGCTATGGAAGAATCCATCTTTGGACCAATGTGTACCTAATAGTTTGTTCAAATATCAGAATACTCTACATCATATTTAGCACTATAAAATTAATCTAGTAATGAAGCAATTGATCAATTAGTATATTTTGATCACTGCATTAACTGTAAGGCAATCTATATAATTAAGAAGAAAACTGAACATTAGTATGGTGACCGTTCTTTTCTTTCTAATTTATTCTCTTCTCCCTATGAACTTTCTGACACCTACAGGCCAGCTGCCAAAGCTAGAGAGTTAAGAATTATATGTGGCATATAGATTACTGGTTGTCGATTCCTACAATAACATCTGAAGAAATTGGTTGAGTTATTGACATTATTGGTTCAGACCAGGCATACAGTATTTAGCTGGAGGAAAATCAAATATACTTTAATATTAAATGAGTCATCCAGAATACCTGAATATTTTTGATTGAGAATCTCTAAAAGTGGCATTTTTTAAAAAAAAATCTGATGCTAGGTAAAAATCAAAACTATTTGGGTCTGGGAAATTAATATAGTATAGTTGAGTTATATTTAAATGAAGCATAAGTTATACCCACCCACATCTATTGAAGTATGGTCTTGAAATAGCATTCAAACAATATTCATAGGCCAAGGGTAGTCCTTTGACTGAAGAATATGAGCCATCCTGTCCTACAGCATTTACCATGTACCAGGGAAACTGGAAAGCTTCCAATCATTTGTAGAAGCCTGATATTTGAAGCTGTTAACAATCACCTACGTCTTGGAGTTTTAGTTGTTTTAGCATTTTGAAAAGGGAACTGAAGACTCTTGTGGTCTAGAAAATAGTTCAGGAAGGGGTGAGAAACATACATTTTTCACATAACCATTAAAAGAAAAAAAGATTTCACCCTTAGTGGTACCTCACACGTGTTTGTTCTTAGATTCATACATTTCACTATAAAATGTATGTGCTTCTACCAATATAATATGCATTACTGAATGTAAGATCTCTCTTAAGATATGTGAAATAACAAGGTTTCTACCCTTCTTTCAAAGTCCTTTTAGCACTCTCAATTCTGCCAGTCACGTTGGTAAAGTTTTATCAGCTACAAGGAGAATCATTTAGAGAAGGGTAAAAGAAACCTGAAGAATATTTATTATGGAGATTGTATTTTATTGTTTACAAACTCTCCAGTTTGTAATTGCTACATTCTGTCAGTAGCAGCCACAAAACAATCAAACGGTGTGCTGAGTAAATAAAAATGGGTTAAATTATGCATTAAGGGAAGTGCCATAAATCTGCTGCCATTTTTCCTATAGAGCTAGCAAAGTAGCTTTGCTGCACAACTTTGCTCTTGTGAATTGAACAAAAAAGACTTGTAAGAAGACCTTTAACTCCAACTGGCAAGCTCGTCAATCTGAATCAACTAGAAAGCTTTCTAGAACATTAAACTGTTGAAAAATGATTTTATCCTGTTTTTTTCAATCCTCGTTTTGCCTTTCTATAACTCTACTTTTAAAAGAGTGCACTGATAGTGTTCTTAGGTACTGATTGTATTTTATCTTTCCTTTTTAGTTTTGTTTTCAATTTCTCAAGGCAACTTACTTTTCCAAAGTGATTTCTTTCTTCTCTCCCTTTTTCTCTTCCCTCCCCTTTTCACTCATTTTCCTTCTTTGTTTGCTTCTATTTATTTCTGCATTCACTGCTATGGCGCAGAAAAGGCATCGGGCTAATAAATATTGTTCTCTAGCTACACTTTTTTCTTTGATTTTCTTGCTAATGGACTTGGTATGGCTTTGATAAGCAAAAATATGAACCTATTTTTGGATATACAGTAATCTATTTCCTGATCCTGATCCATTATAACTAATATGTCCTGAATTTCCAGGGAGACTGCAAAAGAAAAGATGTTGTAGGGGAAGTAGGGAATAAGAAAAGACTGGAACAGAAAGTATAATGACCTGTCCAACTCAGAAAGAGATGTTGGTTTAAAAAAAATAAGGGAAGGAAGAAGGGTTTAGTTTCAGGGTGCTATTCTACCCTCCTCCCAGAGATGAATGTGATTCTTTTTTTTTTCTCTTCTTTTATCTCACTAAAATGAGAAGGCTCCCCTGGAATGAAGATCTACATTGACCCTTTTACATATGAGGACCCCAATGAAGCTGTCCGTGAATTTGCCAAGGAAATTGATGTGTCTTTCGTGAAGATTGAAGAAGTCATTGGAGCAGGTGTGACTCATTTGCTAGTGGGCTGATGCTTAATACCACCCCCATTTTCTATTTTCCTTCCTT
This sequence comes from Thamnophis sirtalis, assembly GCF_051295495.1. Lineage (NCBI taxonomy): Eukaryota > Metazoa > Chordata > Lepidosauria > Squamata > Natricidae > Thamnophis > Thamnophis sirtalis. The sequence goes on from NW_028261391.1 coordinate 38,763,804, forward strand.
TTCGTCCACGTTGGATATTCTGGTTCATTCAGCTCAATTATCAGTGGACTGGCTTTTTAAAAAAAGTCTAACTATATCTTCTGTGATTGAAGAAGCTGTGCTTAATTAATTGACTCATTTTAATACATTCTTGTGCTCCCAGGTTTAATTAACAATAAATAGGTTGTGCAATTGTTCCCTAGTTTATGGCATCCCTCTATTCACTAGAGCAGCAATTTCTACCTTTTAAAAATTTAAACAAAATTCATAGAGGAAAAATTAAACAAACATAGCAATCTTCATTTTAAAAGGTGTTATTCAAAATCCATACTTTGCATAAAAGTAATTTGCATAAAATTTGTAAATTATAGGATTAATTAATTATACAATTTATAAACCACTTTTCTTTTTTTATAAAATCAAAGTGATTCACATTTAAGATATAAAATTACAGAAAACAAATCATTATATAGGATATCTCGCCAATAGGTAAGTAGGACGTCAAAATAATGTCTATGTTGTCAAACAAAAAATTTAATATATTGTACACACAGCAGCAAGAATGGCATCTAATCTTTGTGAAATATTTACTAAGTATATTAGATGGCACTAAAAACAAATTCTGCATCACTTAATATTGGAACTCTGTGATATAAATATTTTGAGTACAAAGATTAGTTAGACCTATATGAAAACGAATAGTTTCTTTAAAAGATCCTGGCATTTATAATACAATTTAGGCATTTTAGGGTCTTGTCTGCAAGACCTTGAAAATGGCTGACCTTAGTCATCTTATTTCAGGCAATTCACTGACCTTTTTATACTATTGTAAGGTAAGTTTATTTAATGTTAGGACTCATTGACAGTACATTCTTGGTGTTGCTGTACCTGTATTATTTATCAGAGTTCCTTATCTCTCAAAATAACATTAAGTTTATGTGTGTTACTTACTCTTGACACAGCAGTAGATGTATTTGAATCAACAAATCTGCAGTCAACCTTTACGGAAGTTTTAACCTGATTGTTTTAGATAGTCTCCTAAAAGCCTCTTTCAATTCTTTGATTCTATGACTCAGACATATATGCAACTGTAGAAGGCAATATTTTCTTTTTTCTGAATGAACAAAATTTTTGGTTTGAGGGTCTACATAACATAACAAGAGTGGAATTACAATGAGGTAAAGCAACCTAAAGTCCATTTAATTAATAGTTTAAAAAGTGTTGTCAGCTGCAAGCAAAATATTTTATATCTAGTTCAACTGAGGAGAAAGTATTTTTACTCCATGAATTTCAGATGGGTTGTTAACTCAAACTAAATTGGCATATTTAGGATTTTTCACAGTGAGGGTTTAAGTAATCCAGAATATATAATCTTGCTTAAAAAGATTTGGGGCATTTGATGGTCAGCCTATGGTCTATTTAAGGCTGTATTCTTTCTTAGAATCCCCATACTACAGTATATTTTTATCTAATATTTAATACTGGTCTGGAAATGGTCCAGAATTTAATTTTTTGCTAAGCTCTAATTACATGCATGCATTTCTGGAATTAGCCTCAAAAAGGTTTACGTTTGCTTGCAGACATTTGCTTCCCATTTATCCATTCTAGTATATGTGATCTTGCCTGTTACTTTTTGATGTTTTTTCTGTCCTGTTCTTCAATTTGAATTACTCAACCTCTTCATTCAGATAATTAAAAATGAATTACTTGCTTAGTCATGACCAATTGCTTTGCTGTTTTATCTGCCTTCAGCATTGCTTTATTCATTGCTTCTTTTTCCATTAAAGGTGCTTCCAGGTGGAGATGTTTATGGACATCAAGTGGGCTGGACTGGCACACATTTAATATTTGTATTTTTAATCATGGTGGTTTTCAGGGGACTTGCAACTTCTAACCAGGTGGCAGTTACAGCACAGCATTCTACACTTCTGGGAGTTATCCTTTTTAAAATATATAATTCCAAAGGTTTTTACTGTGCTAATCAGAACAGTTTTTATCTGGAAGTATCCTTATTTCTTTCTTTCTTTCTTTCTTTCTCTCTCTGTCTGTCTCTCTCCCTTTTTCTCTGTCTCCCTTTCTGTCTCTACACCAGACCCTTATCATTGCACAACAGGTGTCACCTTCCTGTTTTCTAAGAAAGATGAAGGAAGATGAAACAAATCACAAGGAATTGAGAGTAGGACTCAAAGAGCAAACCTATTAACTTCAATTGTATTTTTCTTCTATTTATGTCTATTGTAAATTTTTATCTTCTTTGACTTCTTTAAGCTTCTATAATTTTTGTTGTTTTTATTTAAAGAATATGTTCACTGATGTTGTTCACTTTATTGGGTCAGTCATGCTATCTGAATACAAACCTGTTTTTTAAAAAATAAGTATCACAAATTCAGTGAGACTCCTGAGTGTATTTATATTTATTTAATAAAAGTTGTTTTCCATCATTAAAGAACTCCAATACTTAGAATTATACAATGTTAATCTTTAAGATATTGGAATAATCTGCTTTGAATTCAATGGAACTTTCTGCTAAATCAGTATTTAGCACTGTGAGATAATAGTTGATAGATGGATGTCTTCTAAATTAATCAGTATTTTACCTGTTAGCAAATTAACTACATATTCAGTAATACTAAGAGAAAATTGAGAAAACATGAATAAAATACTAGTTTCAGAGGTCAGCCACTTTAGATTTTGAACCAAAAATATAGTCTTGTAGCTTTTTCAACTAATAAATTTATTATTCCACATGTTTTTTGTGCCACATCAATTTTGTGAAATGAGACAATATTTAACTTATTTGAGGCCTCTATTGCTGACTACAAGGTGATAGTCCTTTAGAAAAAGGATTAACAAAGAATTATTTCAGTGCAAAACATTGGAATTATCAGCATAAAAAATAATTTCTATTTTTCAGGGATTAAACAAAAAGCTCCCAATTACTGCTCTGTTTAAGTCAGTTTTTAAACTTTAAGTTTATTCAATGGTACACAATACTACATATATTTTTTTACATTTGTTTGTTCACAAGATGTGAACAAACAAGATATACATTGAATTAGTCACCTTGTTAATTGAGTTCATCCTTCATAGCAGATTGCCATGGCTTTCAAATTGTAGGCTTGTAAAATGCTGTGGGAAAAGAAGCCACATATAGTGAAATCTAGACAAGATAACTGGCTGCAAGAAGATGGCTTTCTTCTCACTAGATGAAAGGAACCCAGTAGACTCCAGTCTTTCTTCTGAAAGTTGACTTTGAAATACATGGGTTATGCACCTGCACAAAGCACATTTGGAGTCTTTGAAAGCTTTTGTTATTCTTGTCAGGAGTTCAGCCCTTCATATATACTGCATGCAGCTCATGCCAAACCATCTTGTTTTTATCTGCAGTGATACCATATTTTAGCTCACAATTGCCCTAAAAAATTTTTTTTCTTTTCATTTCTCTTTTGATTCTCTTCTCCTCCTCCCGTCCCATGGCCTTAAGATATTTTGGGCAAGACATTATTATCCTTTTTCTTAGAAAGCCTTTGGTCTCAGTCTTAGAGTCTTAAAGGTTCCATTTCATAAGCACCAGCATTATGGAAGTGAATTTCCTTCTCAGCTGGGAACAGTTTTTGCCTATTCTGCCTTGGGGAAGATCAAATGGTAAATTCTTATAAGCACTGCAAAGCAATTACTAAACAGGCTCACTGCGATTGTTTATCCCATTTGTGAGCTGTTCTCCGGGAACAAGTGTTTAGAGTAGCAGACTCTGAAAGTACTCTATCCCCTTTATCTTTCTTCAAAGCTCCTACCATGTCTCAGAGGTTGTCTAGGAGGTCTTTCTATTCTCAATTCATGTTCAAGCTCTCTGTCTCTGGTAGAAAATCCACAGCCCTCTGTTGTGCTGCCATCAGCACTTGATAAACAACCTAAGCTTTCTAAAAGGGCTGCCTTATTTATTTCAGTTACGACACAAAAATAGTATTATGGTTTCCCCAATACTGATTCCATCAGCTATAAGTCCTTTTTCACCTGGTCTGCTACATTTCTAGTACTCCAGTTTCAGGAACCATTGAGCTGAACCATCCATGCCATTTGCTGCCCCTAAAACCCAGTTTCAGAAGGAGTCATTTATAATAAGCCTCTCTGAATCTTTGTTCTCCCAGCCTCTCAGATGGCTCAATCTAGATCCATCCCCACCTATATCTCAAGGTGATCAAAATCAAAGTTATTGTAGTGCATCTTATGATGAATGCCTGTCCTCAATTTTCATTGATCTCATTATGTCCCATTAGATTTATTATTTCCTAGAACTGACCATTAGGTCCTGGTTCCAAACAGTTCTTGGGATATTTTCCTCCATGATTTTTTTTTATATCAACCCATGATTTGCAACTTTCTATGGCATTATTTTCATTCTGTCAGAATTTTTTCTGTTCTTCAGCACATATCATATCATTGCTAGCCCCTCAAATATTGCTGCCTTCCTTACGGTCAATAATTTGACCTGTACCTTTTGGTATTCCTTGTCCTCAAATTAGTACAACTATTAAGCTTTTGTTAATGGTAGTCTCTGTAAGGTATCTCCAGATATGTTACAATACTCTTTGATTCTGATGACTTCTTGATCTGTTTCATTACTCAATCCCCTGGCTAAGGACTTTGCTCTCCATATTATGAGCAGTTTTGTCCAATAGTGCAGGCTCCAGCAAGTTAAACAATCATCTTAGACCAAGAAGAACTCAATTGGTGGAAGATGTGATTGCTTCTACAGTCTTTATAACAGTGATTCTTAAGCTACTGATAATTAGCCCCTGGGAGGTAATTGGAGCATATCCTGGGGATAAATAGGATAATTTATAATTGCTTGTTTATGTCAAATATCTAGTTTGGGACCACTCTTGCTGAGACATTTTGTGTAACAAAAAATGTCATGGGAAGGAAGGGGGTCAGGAGGATTACTGACATTATTTAAGCCTGGGGAAATAGATAAGTTGGTCCAACAAGTTAAGAGCCCCTGCTTTGTAGTTATATTTCTAGACTTTCTGAAGACTAATATTCATGAGCTAAACTGGTCACTATATCACCAACATTTATAGACCCATCTTGGCATTTGAAAATCATTTCCAAGGTCTTCATGGCTAGACTCTTCATAATTGACCCTAAAAGACAGAAACTACAGACAGCTTCAGTATTTTCAATTTCATTTCTAAGACTGGTTATCTGTGAAGCTGCTCACTCCAGACAGAATCTCTTGGCCAGAGACTGCCTATAGAGAATATTTGCACAACGTTCTTTCCACATGAGATGGAAGGCATATCCACGAATTGAATATTCATGTGGAAGACTATCACTGCACAAAAGATCTGTGTCTCCACTTTTCATATTCCAGAAGTTGTATCTGTATTTTTCGAAGAGCATTTGGGAGTCCACAGTAAGGGCAAATATAATGAGATGAATGTGTGCAAAAACATTTACAATGTGAATAAAAATGCTCATAAATTAAAAGTGATATAACATAATTTTTATTCCAAAAGTAGAAGTGAATATAAAGGAATAAAAAAAATGGTTTGGTGTAATTCTGTTTTTAATAAGTTCTGAAAACCAATGAGTGGGGGCAACCTGATCTCCAATGAGACAATTTTAGAAAAGCAGCACTTTCTGACTTTAGTTTTATCTCTTTCAAGTTTGAGACCACAGACATTTTCCCTTTCCCTCCTAGATTATCTGGTAGGTCAGGTCATTTCCAGTTTGATTAGCTGGTCTTGTAGGTAGCCAGGTGCCAAGCTATAAAAAGCTTTGTAGGTCAAAACAAGCACTTTAAAATTTACTCAAAGTACAATTGGTAAATAGTGCAGACTCACAGAATGGTGTTATTTGTTTCCAACATCAGGTGCCAGGAAGTAAACAGGCCACTGCATTCTAGACTAATTCTAGTTTCCATGTAGTTTTTAAAGACAGCCCAGGTAGAATGAATTCAAGTATAATTAAATATCTGCAACTCTGATCCTACCTGAGCATAAATGCCCCTAAGCACGTATGACATCCTTTAACGGGTTATTCTGGAATAGTTTTCCAAGCTGAGCTGCATTCCTGATCCTTTTGCTTCTATCTCTTCAAACACCAGAATTCTTAAGTGGTGGATAAAATTGATTCTTGCTCTGGTTCAGAAGCTGACCGATTCAGGGCAAACATGGTGGGAACAGTTGTTGGCTCTGCATCGTTTGGATCTGGGAGAGCAGAGTATGCTTGCTGCTTTGTTTCCCCCTGGTCTTCCATCCATCTGAGGATATCTGAGCTCATAAGACCAGACTGTAACAATTGAATAGGTTTGGTAGAAAAAGAATGAGTAAGCATATATTTCTGAGGTTATGCACAACAACCTTCCAATAACACAGTATGTCACAATTTTCAAGAAGGAAATTTCGAGGCCTATGCTATATCTTCAACATCTTAATTTTTCAACCTGCCTTGCTTCAGAATAATCGCAATATCATTCTTTCCCTCTTATAGCAAAATATTAGTTCACATATACTGATTTTCAAAAGGTCTACTTTTATATCTTTATACTGTGCTATCACTATATTTTCCTTGGCTTTAGAATTACATGTATAAATTTTGATGATATTAAATACAGTACCTAGAGGTTCCCCCCCCCAAGAGCATCACACCTATTGCAGTGGTGGGTTCTTACCGGTTTGGTAGAGGTTTGGTGGCCTGCGCCTGCCACGCCCCCAAACTGGTTCTCCCAGTGACGCCATAGGCAGCACCATCTTGTTTTTGGCTTCTGCGCATGTGCAGAATGATTTTTATTGAACTGTGCATCCGGTCACAGTGCATATCAAATGCGCACAGCATGGCCATGAGCAAACCAGCAGTAGCGCCTGCCGGACGCCACCTCTGATCAATTGCATTGTATCTTCATCTCCTTTCTAGATGATTGGCACTTGGTGCCAATGATTTTTGGGCACATTTCTCACATGCATCTATTTTACAGTAACTTGAGATTTGGGATAAACTATGAGAAGTTTGCCTTCATTTAGTCCATCCATTTCTGGCATGTTACAATCATAGTACCTTTTTTAACCTTATTCCTGAACAACAGTCATCATCATCATCATCCATGCATCTATATGCAGGTACAAGGCACATCTTTCTTCTTTTTACATCTGAGGTAACATACTAAATATGTTTTCATATATTAGTGAGCTAGGGGTTGGTACCCCAGCCCCTTTGAGGAGTTCTTCCAAGGTAGAACTGCCAAGATAGAATTAAAAAAATGTTGTGATTTCTGCTACATAAATAAGGTGGTATAAAGTCCATCCGACTTCAATAGCTCACTAAATAACCCATTACCCCTTAGGGTTATTTTAAAGATATTTCCTTACCATATTCTTCAATGTCTTCAAACATTGAAAAGCTCTTAAGAACTAAGGAAGAAATTCAGAGATGTATCTGCCTTGAAAGTAACCTATGTTGAACTAAACAGAACAATCAAACATCAACTTTATTATGTATTATCTCATAACATTTATTTTATCAAATATATACATTGCCCCTGTCACCTAAGTGACTCTGGGCAACTTACATGTTTTTTTAAAAAAATCAATAAAATGGTTTATGATAATGTTTGTCATTAAATATTTTTATTTTAAAATTTCAATTCTATAGTTGTCATAGGAATGATGCCTGAATAATGTTTGCATTCTGCTTAAACCAAACAGCATCTTTCCAAAGAGATTAGTATTTATTTTTTGCCCTTTCCAGACTAACTTAAAGATTAGGTGCTTTTTCCCAGTTGGTGTCCAAATGTATTGTGACCATATATTCTTATGAGATTGGTAATCAATATTTCTCCCATATTCAAGATGGCAAATAGGCAGGTACTCTTAATGCTATCCTTCTTCCAGAGGTATAGTAGGGAGCTAGTTGAGCTCAGTAGTTACTTTCTTTCAATACTATCTTCTAAAATGCTACTTTTAGAGGCATGCCATTGGTTAGTTCTTTGGTAGGTCATCATATGACTATCAAATGATTCTGAAGCTTACAAAGCTAACTCATTAGTATGTGAAACATAGATATCATAATGAATAGAAAACATAATTGATTCACCTCTAATTGAAATTATTTGAGTGATTGCCAATTCACACAACTGTCTTCCTACTCCACTTGATGTTTGATGTTATCTCAGGAATTGAGATGCAGTCAGAGCAGGGGGGTAATGCTCCAGTTTGGACTGGTTTGCCCGACCCAGTAGTAAAAAGGTATACCAGTTCAGGTGAATCGGTATTTCCAACGATCAGCTGGGCGAAGATCAGCTGTGACGCGCGATTTATATTAGCTAGAATAATCGGATTTCCTGCTTTCTAGTTCTTCTAAATCGCGTGGCACAGTGGATCCTTCCCTTGCTGTACTACTTACCTTTGCAAACTCGGAAGGCTTCAAAATGTTCCTTTTTTAGCACTGCGCCGTGTGCCTCAGGTGCGCCAAGCACACATTCGGTAGCAGACTAATCAAACCGGTAGCAGACTTCAGAGGATTACACCGCTGAGTCAGAGCCATGCTTAGCCATGTCTTGTCATGGTTCAGGGGACGCACTTGTTTTTCTTTAAACACTTGAAGATTCCTAATGGACTCTGGACAACTATATAAGCTGTGTAGCTCATCTTTTCTTCATACAAGTGATCACTGTGGATAATTCTCACTGTCTTGTACTACTTCTTTTTAAACATTCCACTCCCTGTTCACCTTTCCCAAAACAATTGTTTGAGTGTACAATGTTGCATTCCTTTGATTGTATTCCATGCATCACAAAGGACTGTACAACAGTGCATGTTTTTCTTTGAGGTAGCTGTTGAAATTTTTTGCTATTTTAATTTAGTTCCCCCCCCCCAAAATTGTGTATATATAAATATCTATATGTCAATACAACAGCTTGGCAGTTTAGAACAGCAGTACTCATAGTTATGAAAGAGCTAACCAATAAGAGATACCTGCTTATTTCATAGCTATGGAGAAGAAATACTATGTGCCATTTCACAGTAAGAGAGCATTTTCTTCTTTTGCACAACTGGTGAAGTTATTGAAATGCTTCCTACCTTACATGAAGTCTTTAAAAATGCAATATTTTTAATAAAACACTGCCTTTTCAAAGAAATATTTCTAATATCTTGGGAGAAAATAGCACTCTATACACACACCTCATTCAGAATCATCTATCATTCAGAATGAAATCTCTTATATAGTTCTTATTAACCTCTCCTTTTGAAATGCCAAATTGACCAGAATTGGTTTATAACTTATATCGATCCCATTACAGGAGAATTTGGTGAAGTTTATAAAGGGCGCCTGAAACTGCCTGGCAAGAGAGAAATTTACGTGGCTATTAAGACATTAAAGGCCGGCTATTCTGAAAAACAACGACGGGATTTCCTAAGTGAAGCCAGCATCATGGGTCAGTTTGACCATCCAAATATTATTCGTTTGGAGGGGGTTGTAACTAAAAGTCGGCCAGTGATGATTATCACAGAATTTATGGAAAATGGAGCCCTGGATTCTTTTCTACGAGTAAGTACAATAGTATTTTTAAGTGATAATGGACTGGAAATATCTCATGAGATCCTTTGCTATTATGGGATAGTGGTGCAGATTAAGTCATCTCTTTAAATTAGTAATTCTAAAACAATGTTTCGAACTCTCTCATTATTTTTATAATTAAATCACATAAGTATATCTTGAAAGAGTCCATATTTTATGTCTTCTTAGCAACGTCAATTGGGAGAATTGAATATAACCTTCCTTCCAGTCCCTGGCTCTGCTGCGATTAGAATATGATTTTTCTTAGTTTTGGACAATGGAATCTACTGGGTCTGTTTTGCACATCCTCTTAGCTGGATTTCTTTTTCTTCAGCTTTTAAAGTTTCCTGTTTGTTTTTTTCTCAACACTTTCATTCTTTCGCTAGCAATTTTCTCTAGTTCTCATTTCTCTCTTTAGCTATTCTTCTGAATTAGCTCACTTCCTCTAACTTATGCCTGTTCTATTAAATTCCCCCGAATCAGCCTCCCTCCCTCCCATTTCCAACCATTTCTTTCCTTCTTTATAAGTTTTGGGGAGACTTCTATTCCCAACCTATTTTCTAGTTTCTGCACTTGTGAATGCTTATTTTTGTGCTTATTTTTCACTGTTACAGCAAAATGATGGCCAGTTTACGGTCATTCAGTTGGTGGGAATGCTACGAGGGATTGCAGCTGGCATGAAGTACCTTGCAGAAATGAATTATGTTCACCGTGATCTTGCAGCCAGGAATATCCTGGTCAACAGCAACCTGGTCTGTAAAGTATCTGATTTTGGTCTCTCTCGTTACCTGCAAGATGACACATCAGATCCAACTTATACCAGCTCTTTGGTAGGTACTTTGCATGTCAGAATGTCTGGGGAGCTGAGGAGGTTAACAGATGTTTTCATTCATTAGCTTTCAGCCTCTTATAATAATTTACATGCTACGTTGGTCCTCTTGCTCTAATTATTTTTACTCAATGGTCCAAATTGAATATATATTTTAATTTTTATCTATGGATGCTAATATAGGAATGTTAATAAAGAAGACTAAAATTCATTTGAACACATATTGCAAGAGACTGTCCTGATCTCAAGTAGGTAAGATCCAAAAAAAAAAAAAAAAAAGAAACAAAGAGATTAGGTCTGCTCTAAGGATATGGGAATTAAGCCATGAACAAACAGGTGATCATAGCAGATGGCAAATCCGAGGGAATAACAAAATAATACTTATCATTAGGACTTGTGATAGGCTCAGCACAGCAGCCACCACAGAGCCATTCAACTAAAAAATGAAATTTGTGAAGACACTGGAAATATGTTCTTCCTGAAACTTCTGTTGTTTCTGAGATATCATACAGTTTCCTCTGTCACATCTCAGATTGCCGACAGCTCATTAAATTTAGATTTACATATTGCAAAGTATAATGAATCTCAGTGGTAAGATGGTATTGGTTATGACCATGATGTTATTACAATTTGTGTATCCAAAGTCTCCATGGGATTCTCCCTCTTTAATAAAGGCAATAAATGATCTGCTCAGGGCAAATGTGCCAAATGGAGTTCAAACTAAACTGCTAAAAACAAAGCAAACCAGGATTCCTTGCTTCTTGATTTAAAATATAGCTTAAAACTGTTCTCTTATCTAAGAAAGTCACAACAACAAACATCTAAATCACAACAATTTTAGCTATCACTATTGGAACATATTTGCAAGTGTCTTAGGCAGTTTGTCCTTGCAGTTTCCTAAGATCAGCTGCTAGTATCTCCGAAAACAGCCAGTGTGGATGAACAACAGCTACTGGCTATTAACAGGTTTATTCAGTCATCAAAATCGCTTATTCAGTTTGGTTTTTGTAGATTTCAGAAAATACATTTGAAATGAAGTCAATGGATCATCTAATTTTGCATATTCTATACTTGAATCATCCTATATTTAAACAGCTTATCAAACAGTCCTCTTTTTGAAACTCTAAGACAGGGATACTCAGGAACTACTTCCACTCATGAAGTGCTGTACTGTTTCGGTTTTGCTATTTTCTTTCTTTCTTTTTTGCTCCCCAGCAGTTGCAAATAATATTATTGGGAAATGTGGGTCATGTTTTTGTCCCATTTAAAGGTAAAGGTTCCCCTCACACATATGTGCTAGTTGTTCCCGAACTCCAGGGGGCAATGTTCATCTCTGTTTCAAAGCCGAAGAGCCAGCACTGTCCGAAGATGTCTCGATGGTCATGTAGCCAGCATGACTAAACAGCGAAGGCAAATGGAACTCTCTTACTGTCCCACAAAGGTGGTCTGTATTTTTCTAGTTGCATTTTTACATTCTTTCAAACTGCTGGGTTGGCAGAAGTTGGGACAAGTAACCGGAGCTCACTCCATTACATGGCACTAGTGATTCGAACTGCCAAACTGCCAACCTTTCTGATCGACAAGCTCAGTGTCTTAGCCACCAAGCCAACACGTCCCTTTGTTCCATTTAGAAAGATATTAAAAATTTAAAACGATGCCTTGGTCTTGCAAATGCTTAAATCATACTTTTTTAAAAGTCATAAACACACACACACCGAGAAAACAAACAGTACAGCAGCGTTTTGGTGTGGTAGTTGTAATGTATTGTTTAAAGACTCAAGTATTTCAAAAAGCCTTTGATGCAAAAGAAAAGGATCAAAAATTCCCGTTACAGATTGTTGCATAGACCCCAAATATGATGATGATAATCCAATGGGCCATGGTTTGCAGCCCTTTCCAGATGACACAGGAACACTCAGAAAAGCAATCAAACATGCTGTTCCAGGATCGTTTCCCCCTTTTGCTGGTTTAAATAGCCAACACCGGTGCAGCCCATCACAAGGGGTGTGGCTGCCATCTCAAAGGTTGTTGAATTGAACGGGACTGCTCTTGTCGCCTCCTAGCCCTGAATGCTCATGGATCAGGAGGAGGGGGTAGCTCCTCCTCCTTATCTGCACTGGCCACTGGCAGCTCCATCCCTGCCTGAAGCCTCAGAGTTCATTTATTGTAGCTGTGTTTCTATCTGCCTGCACTCAGCCAGAAACTCATCCAGTCGCTGCAGTTGTGATTTTGACATTGACCTGGAGCTTCCTGCTACCTGATCAGAGCCACCGGTCACTCCCAACTCATTGCCACATCTCCCCTGGAGGTGCCTGGGACTGATTTGTCCTCCTCCTCCAAACTAGCATCAGGGGAGGGGTCTGGAAAAAGACACATCCATAAAGACCATCTCATGAACACATCTTTGCCTCTATTGTCTTCTGCATAGCTACTAAAGCCTCCCAGTTCACAAAAAGGGAAGTGCCTTGCTGTGTAAAGTTTGGAAGCAGCATTTATCCCTGGCATTGTCTAAATTGAAACTGAAGCCCTCATGTAGTATGACTAGTTTCTTGCAGAATAAATTCCAGCAACAAAAATAATAATCAAGGGAAAAAAGGAACAAGCCAAATGGCATAAATTATTATAAATATTACAGTTCCACCCCCCCCCAAAAAACATGTTTAATTGGTAGAATTGGAGTGATGTTACTTTACAACAAGAATTTCAGCAGTGAACCAGAAATACATGGCTTAACTAGAAATCCCGTTTCTTCTCTAAACTGCATTTGCAGTCCATTTAAATAAATCAGTGTGAGCTTAAATTGTCCACTGAACATAATAGGACCTCTCCTACGTCTGGAAAAAAAGCAGATTTTTATCATCTGTATTTTTATAGTAGATTTATGCTCCAAATGGCCTTTCAAGCAGCTGGAAAGTGATGCAGTGCTTGCAATTACGTCATTGCTTCCCATGGTAGATTCATAATTCTGCTCTTGTGGGATAAGTAAGACAATACTTGAGCCAAGGTGGCGCAGTGGTTAAAAGCAGCACTGCAGGCTACTGCTAGATCAGCAGGTCAGCGGTTCAAATCTCACCGGCTCAGGGTTGACTCAGCCTTCCATCCTTCCGAGGTGGGTAAAATGAGGACCCAGATTGTTGGGGGCAATATGCTGACTCTCTGTAAACCGCTTAGAGAGGCCTGAAAGGCCTATGAAGCGGTATATAAGTCTACTGCTATTGCTATTGCTATAATAACCTTCAAGCAAATGTCTCTTTTTAAATGGAGCTCTTATTATAGTGGCAAAATCTCTTGTGCCATCCACTTTTAAAAGGGAAATGAAAATAACTAATTCTACCCCGGGTCAATGTTTTGTTTTATTTGTTTTCCCTTCCTTTTATATTAAACTTAATTGTGACATGAATGTTTCATCTGAAAACAAGATCACTAAAAATGAAACCAACTACTACTGTACTAAACCACTATTAACTATTACTTATCTCTCCTTACCGGTCAACCTGTTCAGGTGATACGATACTCACCTATTAACCATGATGGCACAAATAGAGTATGAAAATATAGAATTATGTTCCCTGTTGGGATAGTAAACAGATCAACCAAAAAAAACCCCAACAACAAATGTTTCTGCTCATATCTTAGAGTAGTGCTCTAAGAATGAGTAGAAAGAATGAGTAACTGCCCATCTTTCCAACTTGCTTCTAACTATAGTGCAAACCTCACCTGACTATCTCTGTTTTTTCTGACTTGTTTCACTGATATAGTCTTCCTTTTTATTTCCAGCTCATGAATGACACAGCCTTAGGTTACTACTGTTAGCTGTCAAAGTATTATTCTGATACTGTATCACAACAGCCATATGGTGTGTAACATATGCTAGACTTTACCACCAGTTAGTTTGGAAGGAACTTAAATGACTGCAGTAAGTGGGGACAGAGACAATGGAATCAGGATATGGATCAATAATGGGAACAGCAAATTTCATGCCAAGATCATTTTTTTTTTGCTGGCTGCAGAATCTCTGTCATCAATTCTGCCTGTTAACTATCACCCTCCTCCATCACCCACTTTTCTCTTGTAAAAGGAGATAAAGTTGCATGCAATTGTTTAGGCATCTCTGTCCAATTACATGTGGCAATAAATTTGTCAGTGAAAAGAAGTTCAGGTAATTTCCAATGCTAAAATCTTTCTGCAAATTTGAATTCAGACCTAGTTTTTATTGTTTGCAGGTTCAAAATAAGAAAACAGTGATTAGTGGATATAAATGTGTGAACAACTTTTCAGTCATTATTTGTAACATGTCCTCTGGAAGTATTGTTGCACTGTAGTCTTCCAGCTAGAAGTCTGCTAGATTAAAAGTATCCTATGCCATCCTTGTTTCTTCCCATAGATATTTTTTTAGTACTATTCATATCTAACAACAATGAAGGTAATTGAAAAACCTTTATTTTTTTTTCCTGTAAAAACTTCATAGTTGATTTGGGACATGTTTCAGGTTGCTGTCTTTCTAAAATATCCATTTTCAGCCCTTTCCCCCCCCAAGAGATTCGGTGAAACACACAATTTGGCTACAGATGCCTACAGTTTTGCATACAATTGTTTGTATGGCAGCAGAGGCAGAGGCAGAAGAGAGAGATGAAAATTCTGCTCCTCCTCCTCTGATACTCTGATGTAATAACTATTTGGTGGGATGGCAATGGGGATTGTAAGCCCCCCCCCAAAAAAAATTTGTGGCAGTAGATACTTTTTTCCAAGATAGAAGCAGATAACACAATAAAAACTAATTTATACTAATTTCATAGTCAAATCACTGAAGTGCTTGATAATAAGTCAAGCACTATTCATGGTTCTGGTCCCCATCCCTTGTTTACTTCTGTTGCACAGCCCTGCATCTATTCCTTTTGCCTGCTCAAATAACTGCTTAAGTACAGTACAGTTTGGCTAGTTTTATCATCTAGATTAGTGTTTCTCAATTTCATCAGCTTTGAAATGTGTGGATTTCAACTGGCCAAGGAATTCTGGAGGTTGAAATTAACATATCTTAACGTTTCTGAAATTGAGGAACATTGGTCTACCTATTGGGGTTACGTGTTCTGTGATGTTCAGTAAAAGTGATGACCATCAAGCTTTGAATTAACTGAATTTACTGATTCAAACAGATGGCAACCTACAACCTTTTCTTCTGTCTGGAGCTATTTCTAATCATAATTCATTAATACTTAGGATGACCCTTCTAATATAATGCAATGTACAAAAGCATAAAACTATTTTCTGCATTAGGGGAAAAAAAGTTCAATGTTGTCTTTCTTGACACTTCATTCAAGCCATAAGTTTGTCCCCCTTTCTAATACTGATTATAAGATGTGCTTAGAAATGTATTTTGAAGTATAATGAAAGGGTACCTATATTAGCTACTACATATCACTGGCAATATATAATTTTAAAATGAGAAACGGAAACACTTGCTTTGCTTCATCTGGTATGCTCAGCAAATTGTGATGAGCTGTCATATATATGCCAAAGGCAACCCCGGTTTCTTGCCCTTCCTTTGGTATCTTTCTTAGGGGAAAGTGCCAGAAGCAAAAAAATGTTCGTGTTTCACAATACAAACAGCCAAGGGTGAGGAAGTGTCACTCAGGATAAAACCCTGAAGACCATGGTTGCTATTTAGTATGCAAAGAGGTGCAAGGAAACAGCTGTTACTGTCAGCCTTTGACGTCTGCTGTTGGGCCTAGAAGTGGGAGCACACCTACATATTCTCTGTAGGAAACATGCTGTCCTTTTCAAAACACTTGCTTGTCCATTGGCATTCATGAGCAGGAGATTTCGTTAGCTACTGTTTATGCTGAACACCACAGCTGGAATAAATGTCACAATGCTAATTTCTTTTCTCATGCAGAAAGTACTAGTGTCTCTACCATGAAACAAATGAAGCATATTAGTACAGCCATGAACCAAGCTCTGTTCTCGGGTTTGCATTAATACAATAATTTGAACTAGTTGTTTTATCTCCATCTGGAAATTGCAATTCACAGAAACCATTTACTACTAGTACATAGCAATAGTTTATAGGATTATTTATGGGTATATATCAAACTATTGTTAAAAACAACTGCAATCAATGGTCAATCTTCATAGGCCTGCTAACTTCCTCTGAGATTCTCACTGGATTTGGAACTAATCACTTATTTTCAGGTAAACTTCCCTCACAGGAGTGTGGAGAGAAAAATGGGAATGGCACTTATGCTGCCTTGAATTTAAAAGACAAAGATAGGATATATATCTGATGAATAACAATCATACTTTAATTGCTTCTGGAAAACATTCTCCTGCTTTCCATAGAGCAGATTATGTGTAACTCAGTCGTGTTTAAAAAATAATTGGCATTACATATTGCATTAAACCATCTGTTTCTTAAGCATGATTTATTTACTAAATCACAATTGACTTGGATTCATATGCTAAGATACAAACTATGAAATCATTACATCATCGCCTAGTATTGGTTTTGCAGCAGACCTCTCCGTTTTAAAAATGCAATTTCTTGATAACTAAAGGTTGTAGGAAGCAAATATACACAGTAGTAGTAGTAGTAGTAGTAGTAGTAGTAGTAGTAGTAGAAGAAGAAGGAAGAAGAAGAAGAAGAAGAAGAAGAGGAGGAGGAGGAGGAGGTAGTAGTAGTAGTAGTAGTAGTAGTAGTAGTAGTAGTAGTAGTAGTAGTAGTAGAAGTAGTAGTGGTGGTGGTGGTGGTGGTGGAAAGTAGGACACCAGATATATTCTTCATCATAAAGAAACAATTTGGTGGGTTGGAATCATGTGTCTGACACCAAAAATCTGCTATTGGTATTAGTATGCTTGTACTGATGAAATAACCCTTTAACAGAATCCAGTGTAATTCGTGAATGTTAATGTGTTAATCAGCCTAAGAGCAATATTCAACAAATGTCTGTATTCATATGCAAGAAAAAGAAGGAAAAATGTGTCCTATCTTTGGAACATATTATTAAATTGAATTCCTTTCCTTCTAAGACTATGCTGCTATTGGAAATTGCAATAGATTTAGATAAATACCTATCTATTAAATAAGTTAAATTTTATACAGGTAACCTTTGGTACATTACACTGCTTACCTTCATAATTAATGTCTTTCAGGGTGGAAAAATTCCAGTGAGATGGACAGCACCAGAAGCTATTGCCTACCGTAAATTCACCTCCGCCAGTGATGTATGGAGTTATGGAATTGTTATGTGGGAAGTAATGTCATTTGGAGAAAGACCCTATTGGGACATGTCCAATCAAGATGTAAGTTTATGAAGCCTTCTGCACAAAATAGTAAAACTTTGCTTGATTTCTCTAGCAGTGGAAAAAATCACTTATTAAATACAAGTATACTGAAGACTGAAATAATACACCTATATATCTAGGAGGAAATTTGTAGCAGATTCTTGTATAATACCTTCCCATCACTAGCCAGCATGTTAGATGTATGTCTTTCTTTCATGTATTTCATGTTCAAACTTATCCATATTAAGTAGGATATTTGCCTGTTATGGGTCTTCAATGCTTTCAGGCAGGCACTTTTTCAGAATACAGGAGTTATTTTTAGTTATAGATGTAATGGCTCTGGAAAATGAGGAAAGTATTTTCCCCAACTAAAGCTCTAACTCCTAAGACACTTCTTTCTACTATGCTCTATGATGTGACCTCCATCTTTCTCACCAGTGATGAATGAGATAGCTACGCTATGTAAAAAGCTTTATTTTGATACCATTCAAGTGCACCGTCAAGAGTGTGAACTCTCTTAGATTTTCCCATATGGAATAACCACAAGAGCCAGGGTGGCGCAGTGGTTAGAATGCAGTATTGCAGGCTAATTCTGCTGACTGCCCACAGTTTGATTCTCACTGGCTCAAAGTTCACTCAGCCTTCCATCCTTCCAAGATTGGTAAAATGAGGACCCAAATTTTGGGGGCAATATACTAACTTTTTAAACTGCCTAATTAGGGTTGTAGAGCACTATGTAGCAGTATATAAGTCTAAGTGCTATTGCTGTTGTGTAATCAGCAACTTTATTCTGTTTAGGACTGACCAATCCAGTTTCACCTTAATGGCTATGAAGTGGGGGCAGGGGGGGCGTAATCCCATTTCCACTTGCAAAGAAGACTGGAGTTAAGAAATACGTTCCTTAACAACTTAACAACTTAGCAACCAATCATCCATTACACTATATAGTAACATTTTTACATGTATTGTGCACATGCAGTTTTAAAAAGAGTCCCATCTGTAATTGTTAAACCACACTTTTCTCTCTCTGAGCATAGTGAGGATGTCTGCTTTATGTACTAGTCCCTTTCAGACATAACTTGTTGGCTCCGACCCCGTTGCATGCTGAGCTATAGAGAGACACTTGGCAATACTAACTGGGAGATACAAAATCATCAGCTGCTGCTGCTGTTTCTTTCCCCTTCAATGTCTACTGTAAGAAAGAGCATCAAGAGATGAAAGAAAAGGAGAAGTGGAGAGGAACTGGAAAGACCAGCCAGCCAGTGTGTGATAATTGGACACTAAGAGCCTGGCAGGCTTTTGAAATATTTCAGAGACTTTATGAGCGAGGCGTTGAGCCTTGATGAAGTTCTGCACTACAGCATGATAGGCAGAAACTGTGAGTTGTAGCGGCTGCTAACAGGGAAGGGACTGCCTTTATCTTGAAGCAACAGAAGACAAATTAACCTCTGAATACCCTTTTTTTCCAGAACCAGCACTGTTTTGTTGCTCCTTGTGTGCAGAGGGCAAGCTATTTCCTTTATATCTGATTGCATGCTATTAGTGTGCTGAAATGATTCAACTTTAAAAGCGCTCCATTTTTTAAAGTAAAGAAGGTAGAAGTGCAAAGGGTAGGACCGCTGGATTGGAATTCCAGTTGGTTTAATCTAGTTTTGAGTTCATAATATTGAAAATATTCCATAGTATGTATTTCAGTCCAGATAAGCAAACAATAGAAATCCTTAAGGTAAAGGTAAAGGTTCCCCTTGAGCATATGTGCTAGTTGTTCCCAACTCTAAGGGGCAGTACTCATCTCTGTTTCAAAGCCAAAGAGCCAGTGCTGTCTGAAGATGTCTTCATGATCATGCAACTGGCATGACTAAATGCCAATGGTGCACGGAACACTGTTCCCTTCCTGCCAAAGGTGATTCCTATTTTTCTACTTGCATTTTTACATGCTTTCGAACTGCTAGGCTGGCAGAAGCTGGGACAACTAATGGGAGCTCAGTTCGTTATTTGCCACTAGGGATTTGATGACCTTTCTGATTGACAAGCTCAGCTTCTTAACCACAGAGTCACCACATCTCTTAGAAAGCCTTACTAAAGCTTTTTTACAACTGTGGTTAGGAGAAAGCTGAAGGAGCATCTTGAGGTATATGCCAATTTATACCACTAAAGTTGTTATTTTTGCATTGTGATTGAATTCCCATTGGTGCCAGTGAAAGCTTTCCTGTTAAAGCAAATAAGTGTCATAAGTGGATCTGATTAAGATCAGGATCCTGGCAATCACAGAAAATTTAAGTTTAGGTTTCTATGTCATAGTCAAAACTTAGATAATTTATCCCACATGATAGTTGCTAGTACCATAATGAACAATATGATTAAAGTTCCATCTCATTGCCATTATTGTATAAGCCAAAGCACATGTCTATAAAGCCAAATTTGATTCACTTGTAAAATTCACTAATATTTTCATGGTGGCTTATTAAGATATTACCTGTTTTCTTTTCTGTTTTCTTCCTTTGGATGGGGATTTGGCCTTGGTAGTTCTTGGGACATAGCCCTTATGTCAGACATGGAAAAATAAATCTATCTTTGGTAAATAGTAAATTCTGAGAAAGATGGAGAACACTTCTGAATATTAAATCCTGGAACTTTCAGTTCTTTTTATATTTATGGACTTGGAATCAACCACTCAAAAACTGCAATAAAATGAAAAATATGGAAGGTTATGCATGTGTAGCAATGGTTTAAGCGACATTCTGATTAAAATATTATTTTAACTGCAGTGTTTTTCAGAATTATATTTCTTTCTACTCCATTGACACACATTATATGTGTATGTATATTACATTTATAGGTAATTAATGCAATTGAGCAAGATTACCGGCTCCCTCCACCTATGGATTGTCCAGCTGCTCTACATCAACTTATGTTAGATTGTTGGCAAAAAGACCGCAACACAAGGCCACGGTTTGCTGAAATAGTTAATACTTTAGATAAAATGATCCGAAATCCAGCGAGCCTCAAAACTGTGGCTACCATCACCGCTGTGTAAGTTTCCACATGTGTTACTATGTTTTAATTGGAGCCTAAAACATCATATTGAAATTTACAAATAAGGCTGTAGCTAGTTAAAGGATACCTGGAGGATCAGTTATCCCTCTTTAATACATACATTAAATTTAAATAGATGTGCAAAATATCAAACCTCTTTATAAGTTCCTTTCTGACAAAATAGCATTAGATAATTTACAGTTTGATTAATGAACGTTTCTAATTGCTGTTGCAAGAAATAATCAGGATTTCTTTTTCACTTGCAGTTACAAGAATGTTGAAATACCAAAAGTATCAGTAACTGCATTTACTTCAGTTCCACCGATTAAAATAAATGCTTGCTCATTCCAGTTTGCCCAATCATTTCATAATAATCACAGTGTTTTCTAGAAGACTACCATATCAGCTCCGGGGTGAAATGCTACCGGTTCGGACCAGTTCATCCAAACCGGTAGTAAAAAATGTTACTGGTTCGGGCGAACTAGTATTTCCGATGATCAGCTGGGTGACGATCAGCTGTGACACGCAATTTATATTGGCTAGAATCATCGGATTTCTTGCTTTCTAGCTCATCTAAATTGTGTGGCACAGCAGATTCCCCCCCTTGCTGTTCTACTTCCCTTTGCAGACTTGGAAAGCTTCAAAATGTTCCTTTTTTAGCACTGCACGGGCACGCCTCAGGCGAACGCTTGGTAGCAAACTCACTGAATTGGTAGTAGACTTCAGAGAATTTAATCACTGGATCAGCTCCAGTTTCAAATGAACAGTAGCAGAAGATCAAGCAAATCAGTGGAAAGGGAATAAAAGGAGCAACTCTTTTGCTGTCTATATTTCTGTTCTAAAATTAAATCCCATCTCTGACCCACTGCTTGCCTTCTCTTCCAGGCCTTCTCAGCCACTGTTGGATCGCTCCATCCCAGATTTCACTGCCTTTACCTCAGTAGAAGATTGGTTGAGTGCCATCAAAATGAACCAGTACAGAGACAGTTTTCTAACTGCTGGCTTCACATCCCTTCAGTTAGTTGCACAAATGACATCGGAGTAAGTGGCACCTTCTCATTTCCCTATTTGCTTCAGTGATGGAAGAAGATGAGATCAAGCTTTTCTTTTCATGCTTCAAATAATCAACAAACTAAATCTGGATCAGAGACAGGATTTTGGCACCAGGAATATGCTAATCTTCTGAAAACAGGCAGAAATATACTGTTGATTATTGTTTTGGTTGGCCTTTGAAAATTTATGCTTATTTCTTAAATGGATTTTTGTCATTTTGGTTTGTTTTTGTTTAGATGACTTTATTTAAACTATTTAATGAATGTTTTATTTATTATTAACTGCTTTTGGAATTAATATAAAAAATCACCAATGAGAAACACATATAAAAGTCAGGAAAATAGATCATTCATAACTTGCAAGGCAACATGCCTCCACCCAAAAGCACTTTCACACTCTTCCTTTGCTTCTCTTTGCAGGCCTGTGTGCCTCCATAATCTTTTTGTGCTCTGGAAATTCTCACAAGTTCCTTGCATCTGCCATACTATATATTCATCAATGTCATGCATCTTCACACTCTCTTCAATCAGCACTTTATAGTTTTTAGAATTCACTAACAAGCTGCCAGCTTCCAACCAGATCTCTGAGAAATTTGAATCCATAAACTGGGAGTGTCTCACATTGTTCCTTTCATTCAGAGATTATAACAACTCTACCAATTAGTATACAGGATTCATGTAGTGACCAGTCAATTTAGAAATTAGACATTTCTCAGAAATTCTTCTCCTTGCTTATATTATCGTCATTTGTAACAACAGAGTAGCTTATCATCTCAAGACACCTGGGAAGTTAGAATCTTCAAGGAAGTGAAAATTAAGTCTCTGATCCTTTACTTAAGCATCTATTTGTTATGGGTTTGAGAAAAACTTCTCTTTTGAATCATGCACATATACATTCATTCAACATCTTTTATCAGTGCTGATTGTTCATCTTAGGATAACAGCTTCACTTTCTGCAACTGCATTTTGAATTTGCCAGCTCATGTATCTTGTCCATATAAAGCAGAGGAGACAAAGACCTCTGCTCCACAAGTATGATCCTGTCTCTTATCTTTTGCAGAGATCTTCTAAGAATAGGGGTGACTTTAGCCGGACACCAGAAGAAGATCCTGAGCAGTGTCCAGTCTATGAGAGTACAGATGAGCCAGTCACCAACTGCGATGGCATGATGCTGCGTGTCTTCTTACAACAATGGGAAAAAAGAGGGGAGGACAGAAGAGGGTTGGATGTGGGAGGGGAGGGGAGGCTGACAAGGCAGTGATGTCTATAGAGATTGGATAATTGTTTGAGAACTCTTATGCGCTGCAGACAAAGAATATATGGAATTTGTTTCTAAATGGCAAATTATGTTTCTCACACCAACAGAAGCACATTTACTGATGCCATGGGAAACAGAATATAAATAAGTATAAATATGTACAGATCAAATATTTAAAAAAAGTGAAGCAAACCAATGTGTTTTGGGAAGAAAAGAGACTTCAGTCCCACCACCAGTGAGCAGTAGTCAAGAGGCCAATGGAGAAGAGGCAACCAGAGCAACAATCTTCAGCAGTCAGATTCTCTTCCTTCTCTTCTTTAGTTCTTCTTCCAGAGTCATTCTTATCCACCCATTTCCCTCTTTGGCTCATAAACTATGGCAAATGTTGTTCAACAGTTCCTACAGATAAGAACATCAAAATATTGTGCCATCAGTTACAAAGGACTTCACTGACCACTGCATGGGGGATCCAGACCAATCCAGTTAATGTCTTCATATTGAAGAAGAGTTGTACCTTCAATAGAAAATCCTGTTTTTTCTTTTGCTTGCATTTTTTTGCAAAAGGGAAAACGATATCCTCACAGGAAAAAAGGGGGAAAAAGATGTTCCCGCAAGTGTGTGCGTATCGTCTGTATGTCAGCTTAACTGTGGAGTCACTCACAGCTTATCCATAACAGAAGAAAAAACAATCAAGCTGGACTGGTGGCTGATAATTCTATCTTTTTCACGGAACTTGGGGATCCACTGGGAGACGGAAGTGATGTGCCTTGCTTTCTGACTAGTTCAACTGTGCATGGAATGTGTGTACTGGGAAATGAAAAGAGAAAAAGAAAGCAAATGAATTTCTAAGGACCAAGGAAGCAGAAGTGTTCACTGTGCAACAAGGTTTTCATGTAGAACAGTATGGAATGTTCAGCTGTAAAGTCAACTAAGCAGAAGGCTTAGTCCTCCAGTGACCAGAAAAAGATGGCTTGGAAATCTTTAGTTCCATTATTTGGACCTCAGGATTTTGATATATATTGATTTTGGTTTCATGGCATCAGAGGTAGGTTCCTATATCACTTCTGTCCCCTTGCCCACCCTTTTCTTACTAGTCCTTTCTCATTGTTTCTTTAACACTCTAACATGCATTCAGCTCTTCCTTTTCTATATTTGATTTTACTGTTAATTACGAGTGTAATTCTTTATTTAAAATACTTAACTTAAAACAGAATTTCTCTGCTTATCTGAGAGTGCTTTGTA
The DNA here is from genome assembly GCF_051295495.1 of Thamnophis sirtalis. Classification (NCBI taxonomy): domain Eukaryota; kingdom Metazoa; phylum Chordata; class Lepidosauria; order Squamata; family Natricidae; genus Thamnophis; species Thamnophis sirtalis. Next base: position 38,788,036 of record NW_028261391.1, read on the forward strand.
AAATAAGATTGCTATTCTTCTTCTGCTAACCCACATAATAGAGTATGTGGAGAGTTTATGCAAAACAATTATCTTTCAGGCAGGCTTTTTCCTAGCTGGATATATTATCATTTAATTGTTCCACTATCAAAGGAACATAAAAAATTGTTGGCATCAATAGATTACTTATCCATTTTTTTCAAGGACAACCTGCATTCTGGCTTTCAGAATCAGATATTAAGTCATCTCAGAGAACCAATGCCAAAGAAGACACTGCTAAGGGGGTTGATAGTGTTGGATAGTAGCACCCACTGTCTATATTAGGGCTTCCCCCTTCCTTTAAAAGAGCTCAAGAAGTTTTGTGCATGATTCCCTTGCCATGACTACTGCAGAAGCAAGGCTATGAAAGTGTCGTAGATACCCCGCATATTTGCTACATATACATGTCTTAACACTTTAAGTGTAGTATATGGGAAGAATCTCTGGTGCAAAGTACTTGTTCCTGAAATATAGGTGTGTGAGAAGATATGTTGATTCCAAGCAGATTATTTCTACAATATTTTGCATCTTTATTATTTTACAGCATTGCACTGATTTTTTTGGGGGGGTGGGGAGGGGAAGCAGACATCCAAGATGTTTTTTTTTCCCTATAGCAGCCACTGCTGTTGCTGCCACTGCATCTTTATTGTGGACAATAATAATGTTATTTACTATAAAGTGGAGTAATGCTATGAAGGTAATATTTTCTGTTCTGCTCCTTGGTCATTATGTTATAATCCACCTCTGAAACTGTTGGTGTTGAGCATTTTCTTCAAAGTGACCAGGGATCAGAACAAAGAGTGGCAGGGCATTTTGGTAGAATAGATCTTATACTCAATAATTCTTATTTTATGGATAATAGCTTTAGCATTTACCAAAACTCAGCAGTAAGTAAGCTGATCATTGATTTGTGGTTAGAAAAGATCTGTTTTTATTGTTACTTTGAGATTTTGAATGTAACAGGCAGTCATATGAAGTTATGTGCCCTGCAGCTATAAAATATTGACCAGTCAGAATTAATTCCAGTTATTCCATGGAAAGCTAATGATTATCATTTATCATATGAAGTTGGAACAGGGGTCAAATTGCCAATTATTTTATATTTATACTGCAGTATGCAATTGAATTTGTGACTGTTGCTCTGGGGCCTTCTACAAGTTACAAGATCAATTTGTTTATTCCTCCACCAGTTGCTTTATTTCTGACTCATAACTTTCCCCACAGGAAGTAAACAAAAACAATTAGCATTGGCACACCAATAAATGATTTTATTTTATATCCAATACTGAGGGAATCTTAAAATGAGGCAACTGAGGAAAGAAAAGTTTTCATCCTTTCCAATTGACAGAGGATGGATCATAATCCAATTTGAACCATCCTCTCCTGGTACCCAGGGACAAATATTTGGAGTCAGGACTATATTTCCAGAAATAAACAGGGCCAAAATGTCAGGGCCAAAAATACGAACTAATAATCACTGTTATTCTAATGGTTGCTGTTGTGATTAGCATTATTATTACCTTTACAGTTATTTTTCCAATACTGCTAGTATTATAGTATCATCATTTCAATAATATTGTCATAATTCATACTATCAACATTTCATTGTTCATCATGCTGTCATTGTTATCACCGTTATTTACTTGCATCTTGAAGAAAAATGTCCTGCAGTATTTTCTACCAGTTGTCACTCAATTTCAATTTCTACCAGTTGTCACTCAATTTCATGAAAGAGAACTTCTTTTAATTCTTTAAATTCCAAATGTTATTGAAATTCTCATGAGTGGGGTGTGATTATATTTGTGCTTTTTTTTCTTCTGAGGTGGCCAGAGGTATTTATGTAAATCCTGTCTTTCATTACATGGGTAGTCCTCGACTTACAACTTAACAACACTTAACAACTGTTCAAAGTTATAACAGCTCTGAAAAAAATGACTTACAACTGGTCCTTGCATTTAAAACCATCGCAGCATCCCCATGGTAACAATGATCAAAATCCAGCATCTTTTTAAATCATTGTAGCATCCTGAGGTCATGTGATCACCATTTGTGATGTTCCAGCTGTCTTCTGAAAAGCAAAGACAATGAGGGAAACCAGATTCACTTAACAACGACACATTTAATTTAACAACTGTAGTAATTCACTTAACAACCATGATAAAAGTGATTATAAAATTGGGTGTGATTCACTTAGCCACCTTGCTTAGCAATGGAAAGTCTGCTTCCGACTATGGTCGTAAGTCAAAGACTATCTACAGTCATTTCTTCTTGGTCTACAACTTCCCCAGCTTCCATTGTTGTAACTAAATCTTTAAAAAAAAACATTGCAAGAAAAGTGCCATGAAACTTTTTACACATTAGGAAGTATAAGCAACCAGTGAGGTTTTAGAACACAATAAAATAGTTAACAGAAAATAATAACATTGCTATTGTTAATTAATATACAGGTAAAAGGCAAATCAAAGCAAACATGAGAGAGTCTCTTTCATACCATATGCCTGAATATTAAAAGGCAGATTTCAACTCAACAACATCACTACTTTTTAAATTATTGGCATTGTACGCCTCTATATTTCTCTGCCTATGGTTTGTTGAAAGATTGCAGGAAATAAGAAGCAGAAGGATTTTTTTTAAAGGTTTCACTTAAATTACTGTATTCTGTTACATGTTTAATGCTGCCACAAACCAGCAATTGAAGTTAATGTAAATTGGGCAATGACATAGGAGAGCTCTCTGGAGGCTCCCCGAAAGTCCTTGGAGGCCACATGCAGTTCAAAGATTACTGTTGTCTTTCCCTGCTTCAGAATGAGCAAAATTCAATAGATCAGCTGTGTACTTTGTAAGTCATGTAATGTTTAGCTCTAGGTGAGCTTCCTTATCAAGGCTGAGCTGCTCTGAAAATGTGACACAGAGAGGAGCAATATCGTGTCTCTACAAAACAAAAGCAATAGGAGGGACCACCTTATTTATGGTGAACGTCTAACACTTTGTTTTCCTTTTTATGTTGCTATTATTTTAAGGTGTTTGAAAACTTCCCTGCTGTTCAGATTAGAAGTAAATACTAACAAGATACAAAATAAATGATATATGTTTTATCTCGCATAGGCTGTCCAGGCTGGTAGGGAAAGAGAGAGAAAGTTCCTTGTTTAACAGCATGAAAGAGTCCTGTCCGATAACTTGTCATGAATCTCTTGAAGTAATGTGTGTAAAAATCAGTATTCAGATATGTTGTCAAACCAAATGCAACATGCGTGGAAAAGATGTATTCTGAATATTAATCTTATAAAGAGGCCATTGAAATTCACACAAGGTGGACTGAAAGAGCCTTTGTGATCATGTTTTATGACTTTGGCTTTTATTACAATAAATTCAAAAAGTATGAACGCATGACTATGATGGCTGAATTTATAAACATAACATTTTGCCTGTCTGACTACTCAGTTAATGGAATGTATGACATTTTTCTATAGCTCTGAAGCCTTATTTCATCACATTTGTGAAAGTTATTAGAAGTAACAGAGCAATTACCTTATTACCTATCTGGCGATAATAGGAAAATGGCCATTTTGGCTTCTGTGTCATGGAAAGGTAGTCATATACACTGTAGGAAGGATTCAGCATTCTACATTCTTTGAGAAACATAATTTCTTTACAACTCCCTAGTTGGGGGTGGGGGGGAGAAGGCAAATTCAATGCATAATAGTAACAGCTAAGAAAATTGATTTAAAAATATTTCACAAAAACACAAGACAGAGACATAGAAAGACCATTTAGGCTAGTGTTTCTCAATCTCAGCAATGCAAAGAAATGTGGATTTCAGTTTCCAGAATTTCCCAATTCATAGGACTTTAGTTCAACAAACCCAACCCCTGTTTAATGCAGACATGCAATATGCATACAAGAGTATTCCTAGTAGATACTGAAGGGTATACTGATAGTGAAGAGGAACCCAAAAATTGGCTCCACTATTGGACTGCTGTTACTTTGATGATTCCCCCCCCCTAGAAGTTCAGCTTCTACCTGTCTTCCTATATCCATTAATCTATGTCCTCAAAGAAAGAACAGATCTTGACCTGTATGCAAAATTTCAGTTTTTTTCATGAATGCTATCATACGCTTAGGAGGTTCCTTCAATTCCTTTCATAGGACTTGATTTCTATGGACTTTGTGCCTTGTTTTTTGAGTCTGTTCCAGTTTCTCCAAACTTGGCACAATACAGAAGAAGTAATGTAGCTGAGGCAGAATAAAGTGGAATTTTTATATTTTCTTGGATTTTTCTTTGGAGGGTGGGGAGTAATTCTACTTCTTGATGCAGTCTTAAGTTCCCTTGCCTATTTTGTAGATAATCACATTCCTGAAATATGTTGCTTGCAATCAAATACCTTTGCAAGATATTTTTATACAAGAACTATCTTTTTCACATGTACAGTGACTAAGCCCATTCTAAACTCTCCATTTTATTTCTGCCCTAAATGTAAAAAAAATATATTCTTATTTGCAACACATTTCTTTATCAAGATCATTTCTCATTTTTAGTTCATGTCTTCTAACGTGTTGCCTATCCAAACAACTTCTGTATCATTTGCAAATTTGACAAGTATTTCTTCCACTTTGTCATGCAAATTAATAAAAACGTGGAAGAGCAAGAACTCTGCATCAAATCTTGTGGCACTCTAGTCAATAGGGCATTCCCAATGCAATGAGGATCCATTGATAAATGCACTTTTCAGCCAGCTATGTATCCATGTAATTCCCACACCATCTAACCCACACTGAACTGTCTTGTAAATCAGAATGCCATTGAATACTTTACCAAAAGCTTTGATGAAATATAAAGGTACTATGTTTATAACATGCACGCAAATTAGGAAGGAAGTTATTCAATTGAGAAATGAAATAAGTTTAATCTGGCAAGACTAACTCTTACAATAATTCTTGCTTAATTCTAGTAATTATTATATTATGTTTCATGATCAATTTCTTTATGATCTTCTTGTAGAATCTTCCCAAATGTTTTTATTACAGTGCCGGGACTAAATCCTCATTTTACTCATTTTTGAACATAAGGACATTTACCCTCCTTTTTATGATTTCTCAGAGATAATGCATAAAATTTAAGCCTGCTCATTAGCCAATTTTTTTAATACCCTAAGATGTGCTTCACATAATTCTGAAAATTGAATGTGTCTATGGAGATTGTCAATCATCCAGGTCATGGTTGTCCCAAAGGTGCTTTTCAAAAGGCAGCTGGACTTTCTTGGTTTTTTTTCCTTCTTCTTGAAAATGTTTCGCTTCTCATCCAAGAAGCTTTTCCCTTTCGGAAAGCACCTGTAAAACATGCAGAGCGCATATTTTTCTGACCATGTCTGGACATCTATAAATACTTTTGTCAGTTTCAGAACTAATAAACTAGAAAGAATTAAAATAATTGAATAGATGATCTAGGTGGGTTTTACTTTTTAAATTGAAAAGGAAGTAAGTGGGTAGGTGGAGAAACAAAGGTTGTATTTGACTTCCATTTATTCCTGTGCTACTTATGCTTTTCCTGGGATCTCCAAATGGAATTCATTTGGATTCAAAAAATAAAAATATATGTAAACAAATAGCTCACATTTCACAAGGCCACTATATCCCATAAGATTAAGATATTATTGTTTTTAATGTAAATTCCCAAAATTTTGGGTACAAATTCTAAACTTACACAATTTGAGAAAAATATGAAAGTAGAATCTAACAAGGTATCGGAATTTTTTTTAAAAAATGTGCATGTCATAAATTCCTACAAATACTGTGACCGTATACAATGGCTGAAGGCTAACTACTGCTTTGTTTCAGTAGTTAGCAACCTTTATTTACAACCTTTATTTACCTGTGTTTTCCTTGATTTTCCAATTTAAAGACTTTCTTCTTGGCCATAATGTTCCATGTAAATTCAGTATGCATGTGTGTGTGTGTGTGTGTGTGTGTGTGTGTGTGTACGCGTGCGTGCATGCATGCATGTGCGTGCGCACACACACACATTCATACTGAATTTACATACACACACACACACACACACACATATATATATTACATACATATATGTATGTAAAATGGTTCTACCACAAATGCGCGAACGACAAAAGCGCGCCTGACTAAACCGCAGTGACAAAACAGGCGGTGACAAAACCGCACCGACGAATGAGCGCTGAAGCGTGCCGACAACAGCGCGCCGCCAGAAGCGCGCTGTAACCTAACCCTAAAAATAACCCTAAACCTAACCCTAAACGTAACCCTAAACCTAACCCTAAACCTAACCCTAAACCTTACCTTAACTTAAATCGTGCTTCTGTCGGCGCGCTGTTGTCGGCGCGCTGTTGTTGGCGCGCTTTTGACATCATGGGTTTGTCGGGTCACGATGTAAAATATTGTAAAAACTCCTTTTTTCTGTATCCCACTTTTTTTGTAAGGAGGAAGGCCGGTCCAAATGGCTACTGACAGGAATGACCAGTGCCTCTTCACATGGTCTAGTGCTTCAAGCTACAGAATAATCAATAGCTACCCTGTACAGGTTTATCTATGCTTGGCCATTCCATATTAACCCATAATTTATTTTCTATCCCTCAGGTTATCCTAAGTATGTACTTATTTGTATGTTTGCTCAAAATCAACACTATGTTCATGCATGAAAATTATGTGAGGGATGTTGAATATGATCAGTCTCGAAGATAGGCTTAGTCAAGAAATGGACATTTTTGGGATTGCTGGAATGCTGCTTTATTTGTGTAGAGTCTATTAAAGATAATATTGAAAAGAAGGAATTCTTGCAGATCTTACTTTTGCTAGGCATTGCCAACTATAGGGGGTACTGTTCATCTCCATTTCAAGACACTGTCCAAAGACATTTCCATGGTCATGTGGCCAGCATGATATCACGGAGCACTATGCTTTAGAACTGCTAGATTGGTAGGAGCTGGAGCGAGGACCAGAGTTCATCCCATCGTGTGACACTTGTTTCTCAAACCTGGGCTACCCTGCAAACACTTTCCAGCCGACACGCCCAGTGTCTTAACCACTGAACCACTACACCACCTAGAATCTTGAAACTTTGCCCAAAACCTTCACTTTCCCCATTTAAAAACAACAAGGTCAAGACAATTCTCTTTAAAATCAGATGAATAAAATAAAATAAGGTAAAAATATAATTAGATAAAATTACAAAGTACAGGGATTAAAATCTGGGAGAGAACTATAGAATTACAATCAATTTAAATAACCTGAATGCTATAGATGATTAAAACTGGTTAACTATAAAAGTATAAGAACTATTAAGATTTGTAAAATCTTAATAGTTGTACTTGTGCTATGAGAATGTACACTATGTTAATTTATATTTAGTCTAATACTTGCTGAAATCCCTCTAGTTGCTATAGTGTTTATTGAATCATAGATACTGAGATTATTATTGTGAAAAAGTCATGTTTTCTATGCATGTTCGTATTTCATTTTGAAGCCCAAATTCTCATGTGACATTCTGGGAAGAGTAAAGTTCTAAGCAAGTCACATTCTTGCTACATATTTATTTTTTCTTGTTTTGTTTTTAATATATAAAAATACTTTCATGTAGTACATAGTATCATTGATTATTTTCCTACACTCTAGTGTGCAGCACCGCTGTTGGGTTGTGATCTACGTGTAATTATCTAGCCCAACATTCATTCTCCAGGGTAGTTGAAAATATAGCATCTGAAGCCTAGTAAGCTTTGTTTATAGCCATCTGATTATATTCTTAATAATATTGAATGCCATTAATATCAAAAACCATGAAAATATAATTCTTTTGTATTTCATTTTTCATTATTTCTTCCGTTCATCAGTTTATCTATAAAGCTCATTTTTTTCCTGTTCTTTTTGATTAAATCTGCCTTATTTTCTCTTGCATCCTTAAATCAGAAACACTTCTTTCTTATTTGAATTTCTGAAGCAGTGGCCTATTTCCATCTATTCCAATTCTCCTCTTCTATCCCACCCACTTGTCCTTCCCTCCTCCTGTGCAGCAGAGATGCTATGAGAATGCTGACAGGCTGTAACACCAGGTAATTTATCTCAGAAAATGACAGCTGTGGCAAAAGAGAAGCAAAAAGAAGGGCAAGGAGGTTGGAAGAGGTGGCCACAAGGGGCTTTCGCTGCCAAGATGGGGGCAGAAGGAAGGTCATGGGTAGAACCTTTGCTGGCGGGTGGGACTCTTAGACAGCCAGAATAAAACCTGCACTGAATGGCTAGGCAAGTGCTAAAATGCCCCTTACAGATACAGACAGATGGTGCAGTGTTTGTTAAATGGCTGTTTACAATTCCACTGAGCACGGCAGGCCTATGAGCAGAACTCAAAAGTAGGTGAAAACAGATCTGAGTGGCAGGATGCTTTGTCACAGAATGGTATATCAAGGCACTGACTAGAATGCACAGAGTACAGCCAGAACTCTGAACAGCAGGCGTATGCTTGCCCCTGAGTTGGAGAATTTCCCCTTGTCAAATGCACATGTTACTCCCCTGTTTTCTGTTTCTCTTTGTGCTTGAAATCCAGGAAAGGCTGAACAGCGGATGCTTGCAAACCACTGTGCGTGTGTGTATATGTGTGTGCGTATTGGTGTATTTTGTGATATCTATGTCTGGGGAAAGTCAATCACTTCTGCATTGGAAATAATAAATGCTGCAGAGACCAGAACAGGAGTCGGTATGCATAGCGTTATTGTGTGCCTCTTTATAAATAAAAGGAATATATTTTACGCTCTTTAATGACCTTCAAATTAACAGCTCTTGAAAGCACTTATGTATATTTAATTTGAAATTGTGCTGAAAGCCTGAGTGGTGATTGCAGCAAAAGCAGCAGGCAGCCAGTTTTTAAATAAGAGTAAACTCGGCCATTATTTCTCAGCCTGTCAGGTTTCCTTGGATTTAATGTACCAATTTTTAAATGAGAAAAACCTTTTCTTTCCTCTTTTGTGCTTTAAAGCTCTCCAGGATCCTTCTCTGTAGGTAACAGCAGCCTTGGGCTGTATGTAATTGTTTTTTTCCCCTTCTTCTTCTTTGTATCACATCAGCGTTTTACTGATGGGTCACTCTTGGGTATACAAAGGATTAGGCATCTTCAATGACCTAAACAATGAATGCACGTTCATGATAATTAATGTATCATCACAGGATTATTTCCTGCAATAGATTTTGCAACTCACAGACCCATGACAGGCATGATACATAAATTGCCAGGTGCTTTTTGCAGTGGGCTTTTGTGTCATAATATCCTTGCAGTATAAAGCGATTAGAGCTTCCCTTTTTTTTTTTTTTTAACCCTTGGAACAGAAAAGCTTCCATTTATTACATTAGAACAAAAGCCCTGGTCCCACTATTTCCCACTGTATCTTTTGATCTGTTCTTGCAGATAAAATTGGAAGCATTCCCAAGCTTCCACGTGACTGAATCTCCGGATGATCATTTATGAATTTGTATTATTTGGTTGGTAGGCTGTCTAAAAACCACACTATTTAAAAAGAAAGATCACACAAATGCATATAAATAAAATGCAAAGAGTAAAAAAAAAGTTTTAAATTATCTGTAACTGAATTATCTGTGTTTGATACAGTGGTGGGATTCAGCCAGCTCACACCTATCCAGGAGACCTGAAGACCAGCTGGCTGGTGGGAGTCACATGCACATGCATGGTGGAACTGGGCTGGGGCAATGGCTGGCATGCCCACAAAGAGGGCTCTGCATGCCACTGGTTCCCCATCACAGACCTATAGCATCCTGATAGATAACTGTTCTGACCCCCTCCTCCGTCCAGTAACGAATGCCGAGTCAAGCTTAGCTGGAATGCAACAACACTTTATTAGCAGAAAACATAAATCTTGGTGGCTGAAAGGCCAAGCACGATGAACAGATAAAGAACTTTGGCAGCAACCCAGACCCCGACAGATACAGATAACAGGTTCTCCACTGTTGATAAATTGAATCCTGCAACCAGACTCCTTTCAAAGTCTCTCCTTAAATACTATCTTGAGAGGAGCCTAATTACAACCACCTGGGTCCAATTATCTTCTGTACCTGCGTAGTTGTTCTCTACGTCAATCTGCCCGTCGTTGCCAGGCATCCAGGACCAATTCCCTTGTCTCCTCCCTACTGCTCCAAGGCCTGACGTCAGGAGCACACTCCCTTTGGCTTTCACCGCTGTTCCATGCCTCAGGCGCCTCCTGGTGGCCAACCAGCCTCTCTGATCTCTGCTCGGAGTCGGAACCCTGTCCAAGGTCCTCCACATCTTCCAGAGCTGACTCATAAGGTCCCTCGCTGTCGGAGTCTGTTTGCAGCTCCAACGGCTCCTGCTGGGCCACAACAGATAACCATCCAATATCTGGCTAAATGCTTCCAGCAAAGCAGAAATATTTGTACTTTCTAAGCTGGACCTTCCTACTTCCTAACTGTTAGAGGCTATTTAACCTATTTTCTACCTACTGCATCTAGCTGTGTCCTGAAAAGCAATAGAAGCAGGTTTATTTCATCTTCAGCATGACAGATCATCAGTTATTTAACACTGCTATCAAAATTCTAAATAATATTTTCTTCTCCTGGCTGAATTCCCAGGCGTTGCAACCTAATCCTTTAAAACATATTTCTGGACTCCATCGCTAATGGTTTCTCTACATGGAATGTTCCACTTAATACATCCAATATATATGTATGTATGTATGTATGTATGTACGTACGTACGTACGTACATATGTACATATGTAGCTAGCTACCTACCTACCTACCTACCTACACACACACACACACACACTTTATTTTTAGCTAAGCTTTGATCAATTCAAGGGAGGCTTTTCCTTATCTTGTCATGTGCCAAATCTTGCTGCTTATCCTTAATTTAACCACTATGTATTGAATTCTGAAGCATTCAACAAAGCAAAAAATATTTATCATAGGCAATTTTAATATAGTCTTATAGCTAAGCAAGTCCTGCTAGTAATAATTTCCTTTCTTTAAGTGATATCCTGATCACAGGAGTTGATGTACACAGGTCACAATTTTATTCATTTATTTTATCATATATCTTGCCAAGACCAATTTAATGTTGATATTTTACATGGCAAAAAAATTAAAATTAAAAGTTAAGTTTAAAATTAAAACACACTTACTTTAAACATTAAAATGAAAGCAAACTTTGTAGATTTAAAATGGAATAATAATAAAAGCCCATGGGAAATATCACAGACATGAAAACTCAAGAACATCTGAGACTCATAGCATTACCCTCTAATGACTGATTCCTAGCTATTCTTTAAATAGGTCGTAAATATGTGTTCTATAACATCTGAGGAATGCTATGTAAAACTGCACATTTATTCTTCTACTTTGCAGCAAACAGGGAACCAAGCTATACTAATATTCCTGCTATTATCTTGATGACCAAAATTAGGCATAGGTAAAGAACTAAATAATTAATATTGGAAAATCTCATACAGAAGAATTATTTTTTTTATAAGGAAAAAGCTGTCTTAGAAGACTGTGGTACTTTTGATTATGATAAACAGATGCATAACGTGATACTTATCTGTTGTCACAGGCTACAATACTGCAGACTTCCCATAATTTGGAGAAACACTATTTGTAATACAATATGCTGGCAGAGAAACTGCAAGCTGTAGCTGATTCTGATGTAGGAGTTTTCCAGCTGGCAGGGACAGAAAAACAGAGCATCATTTATGCATTATAGGTTTGACTGAATTACTACAATTATTGATGTTGATTTGCAACTGCAGGCTACACATAAGAGTACAAAGTAGATTTTCCCTTTGATTTCTAAATGCTCCTAATAAGTTTTAACTACAATGTGTTCACTTGGAAAACTATCACATTTTTGGGTTTCCCTTTTAGAATTGATTTTAAAACTGTAACAAAGCTTAATGTATACCAGTTCTCAACTCAAGCTCTATTTGAATTTTTCTGGCAGGCAAATCACTTTGCAAAACGTAAAAAAGGCTTTGCTTTTTAAAGTTAAACCTAGATTCATGCATTCCAGTTAAACACCTTGCTTTTGGATCCCTTGAAAGCTGAGTGAGCAAAATATCTACGGAAATGCTATTATTTACATATCATAAAGATTTTGTGGCTCTCTTTTATAAAAATGGAAACCTTCCAGTAATAAGCCAGCAGTCTTTCAAACTATTTTAAAAAAAACTAAAATCTCCCTGAACTTTTAATAACATTTAAAAATATATCCTGTTTCATGCCATGTTTGGATGCTGTCTATACACAACAGAAGATAGGCCATAGGAAAAAATTAAGGGATAAAATATAAGGGAAAAGAAACAACCAGAAGGCAGGCATTTCCCAAGCCAGTGTACCTATAGATCTTTAAATAATCACCACTTGTATTATTACCATTTTCACAAATTTATTCCCTTGTCCTTCACAGAATACTTTTTATCTTCCTGCATTGCATATCGTATGTGTTCCTTCCTATTTCTGTTGGAAATATTGCTTGAAACAGTCAAACTCTACATGCTCATTTAAATTGTATATAGAAAAGGCACAATCAGCAACTTATTTGTATTTTAATGTGAATGCAGTTAGTGAGAGACGTAGAATGCATGTATGAATGTAGAATATATATATATATATATATATATATATATATATATATATATATATATATATATATATATATATATATATATATATATATATATATATATACACACACACACACACTTGGGAAATCCTGTTTAATTACATTCTATATATATATATATATATATATATATATATATATATATATATATATATATATAGAATGTAATTAAACAGGATTTCCCAAGTTCATGTTCAAATTGGATCACATTTACTTGTTAACATTGGAACTTACTTGGATCTTGAGCCCAATCACCAAATTTGAAGCAGAACTACAATAGGCAGCAAACTTCCCCTCTATAGGTTGTCCATGCAGCCCATCTCTTCCATTTGCAGTATTGCATAATAACCCTCTTGGGCACCCTATGTCTGTAATTTTCACTTACTGGAGAATGATTTCACTTGGGGTATGATAGCCCTGGTGTAGCAGAGCTGCAGCATAAATGAATGTGTCCTGTTGCCTTTCTGATTATCCTCAGGAGCCTCATTAGGCAACCAAACCCTTGTTTTGAAGGTGGGAAGAACGGATGAAAATGATGGTTAACATCAGTGCAATTCTCCATGCTAATTAGCAATGAGTGGAACTGACAGCATGAAATACAGCTCATGCCAAGAACTATGTTGCAGAAGGAGGAAGCCTGGAGATTATTTTATCTAAAATGCAAATGATGCTTTCCAAAGATAATCAGGAAGGCGAATGGAAGTCATCTCCAAAAGCACAATAAAAATCTGTAAATGTTGTTATAGGCAAGCTCGTAGATTATTAGTTTAGAACATATGCATTTTTATAGTGTGGGTGTGAAACAGTAAATCTTTGTGAAGAAAGAACAAAAACTGTGCTCAGCATTAATGGGAAGAATAGATTATTTTGTGAGCCTTGTTTCCTGCGGTAGCCTCCAAAATTGGCACTTAATGAGATATTGTAATAATGTGGAGTTTATTGAGTTTCTACCCTTTTTATATTATTTGTAGGCAAAATGAACAACTGGAATATATGTCTGTAAGTCTGAGCTAAACTGTATGTAGTAATACCACTTGCTTATTCTATTTATATTCTATACACATATTTACTAAGGAATGTTTCCATGATGTTCTCTAGTGTTCTTAATTTATCATGTTTCGTGCAATTTCTGATAGGTCTGGTCTGCCATTTTTCTTATATCCTTTCTGTTTCCGAGAGTTAAAGTTGTTTAATAAAGAGATTAGGCAATAATTTGGCAATCAGTAGAAACCTTACCAGCATCAGTTATGCAAGTAAATATAATGTTCAAAAAACTTTATCAAAAAATCATCACTATAGACCCTCATTAATCTATGAACCTCTTGTACAATTCAAGATATACAAGATTTTTAAAAGTTTATAATTGCCTGAAGAGAAAAATAACATGTAAAAGAATAGGTTTATCATGTGTTAATTTTGGACGAGCTATGCTATTTAAAATTCGAATTCCTTCCTTAGAAACCTTTGCCTCTGTGATAAGTATAAAAATAAACAATTGCTGATTTACTAAATCAAAATCATTATATTTTTTGCCTTCAGCATCCTCAATAATGGATTTTTTTGGTGGGGGGGGAATCAAGAAACTGTAGAAACCTTTAATGATGAAGGTTCATCTAAAGCAAAGAAGGGACATTTTGGTATGTTTATTTTTTATTCATACTTTTCTAGAAGGATATAGGCAGTGGTGGGTTCCAGATCCCATCTCACTGGCACGCTGCAATGGGGCTGGACATCCTCGGGGATGCGCGCTGGGCATGCATATGCACGCCACTGCCCTGCAACACCCCAGCTGCTCGCCGAGGTCGTGCAGGTGCTGTACGCTGTGCGCATGTGTGCAATTGGCCCATTGGCCTCAAAAAGCAGTAAGGAACGCAGGCGGGTCTAATGAAGCACCATTCAGGTATGGTGGCCATTGCTGCCAGCTGCCACCGGTATGCCCGTATTGGCTGTACCACCCAAAACCCACCACTGGATATAAGTCACATTTTCTGAAAGTGAGGGGAAAGGTATCTCCACAGTATATCTCAGTCTGGAAGTCACCACAGTTGTCGTTCTAAGGTTTTTCTTTTCCTTCTTAGTTTTTACACTTTTTTCTATTGTCTTTTTTTTTTCCATTGTAAATGTGTTTTTATTTTCCATTTTCATTTCGTACAGTCACATATATACTGTGCATAACCAGGGCCATATAACATTAAACAATAAACACAGCCATTCCTCTTGTCAACAATACCCCCAAAAATAGAAACCCAATGTACCTCTTCGACCCTCCATACACCCTTTCTTTCGCCCCCCTCCAACTTTCTGTATTGTCTTGTTTTTAATGTTCTTAGTTAATGCCTTTAATATGTTGACTTATGCTTTTTACAAGGCTTATCTCATTCATGTGGTTTTTGCTTTTTTGTTTTCTTCATGATCTATAGAAATATTGGCTTATATTTAAATTTTCCTCCTCTATATCTCTCATCTTTAGTGTTTCCAGGGAATACTAAAGGCACTTTAATGTTCTTCTAATACCTATTTGTGGTATGAAATATTTAATGGTTTTTTCCTAATACAAAATGGTTATATTAACTGCAAAAATTACTTATTTGGGAAAATTAGCAGATTTTGCCAGAAAACAAAACAGCGACGAAATGAGTGAGATCTTGGTGATATTGAACTATACATTTTGATTAGTTCTGTGTACTTTTAAGACTATGTGCATGCAAACATTTTCCTAGGCTGAGACTGAATGTTGCCAAGGGATTCGAGCCGTCTCAGGTCCCCCAGCTGTTTCTGGCTGGGGGGCACATTTGGAATTTAGTGAGCAGGTCTCCAATTCTCACAATGACTACCGTGAGATCCATGATCAGTTTCAAAGTGCTGATTTATTACAATGCAACATGCCACCCTCTCTTCTCTCCTGGGCCTGTAGGATACACCCTATTACCCCTGCTTAATTTTGTTCTTTTCCTAGGCAGGTGGGCATATTTCCAGCTGACAGATGGGCTACAGCCCATGTTAGGTTTAATTCTAAGGAAAGTTTATGGGACCCCTGGGACCTTTGGAAATAAAGATGATGCTGGAAAGCCACGCTTTGCTTTGTACTGCACCACTCTCCCATTTGTTTTAATTGATTTTTCTAATGGAAAAAATTAGGAGGAGTATAAATCCTGGCAGGCATCAGAGGAATCAAAGTACCCAAATACCCCCAGGCATCATATTGGAATTCTAAAGCTTATACCCTAAGAAGAAGGCAAGACTCAAATTGTAGAGAAAGAGGCATAGCCTGCCACTGTAATCCTGCTATCCTACTTGCTAAGGTATTTGGTTTATCTAGATTATTATAATTTGCAAGGAGCTTGTATAGGTTTTTTTTTAATTTACCACCACATCTATCACCTGATAATTCAACCTGATGTATAGAGCAAAACATGCCCATATCCAATATGCAGTCTGTGCTCAAACCAATGCTACCTTATTGTAACCAATAAAAAACGTTGACTCTGCAACCTGAAGGAACTGGCTTTTGCATTGTGCTTCTGGGTTGGGAGGGTTTTTCCCTCCCCTACCATAGACACTGACTGTCTCCACGTTCCCTGGTCCTTAGTCTAGTTTTTCATTCATTTATCTGGCAGTAATGAGCTAATTTCTGATCTGAAATTATTGAGGACAAAGAAAAGGAAAAGCA
This sequence comes from Thamnophis sirtalis, assembly GCF_051295495.1. Classification (NCBI taxonomy): domain Eukaryota; kingdom Metazoa; phylum Chordata; class Lepidosauria; order Squamata; family Natricidae; genus Thamnophis; species Thamnophis sirtalis. The sequence continues at coordinate 38,804,385 of NW_028261391.1, forward strand.
AGTTGTACCAGAAATGATTTGCAGTTGAGTAGATATGGGATGGGATATGGTGGCTCAGTGGCTAAGATGCTGAGCTTGTCAATCATTAAGGTCGGCAGTTTGGCGGTTCGAATCCCTAGTGCCATGTAATGGAGTGAGCTCCCATTACTTGTCCCAGCTTCTGCCAACCGAGCAGTTCGAAAGCATGTAAAAATGCAAAATAGAAAAATAGGGACCACGTTTGATGGGAAGGTAACATTGTTCCGTGCACCTTCGGTGTTTAGTCATGCTGGCCACATGACCATGGAGAGGTCTTTGGATAGTGCTGATTCTTTGGCTTTGAAATGGAGATGAGCATTGCCCCCTAGAGTCAGGAACAACTAGCATATGTGTGCGAGGGGACCCATAGCTGACTTTAGAACACCATCTGTCGGCTGTGACCAGGGGGGCATTTGCCCAGGATTGCCTGGTGCACCAATTGCATCCCTACCTGAACCGGGAGGCCCTCAGAACAGTCACTCACGCTCTTGTGACCTCAAGACTACTGTAACGCGCTCTACATGGGGCAGCCCTTGAAGAGCATTCGGAGACTTCAGCTTATCCAGAATGCAGCCGCGCGAGCGATTGTGGGTGCACCCCGGTACACCCACATTACACCTATCCTCCGCGAGCTGCACTGGTTGCCTATTGGACTCCGGATGCACTTCAAGGTGCTAGTCGTTACTTTTAAAGCCCTGCGTGGTATCGGACCTGGGTACTTGAGAGACCGCTTCCTGCCAATTACCTCCCTGAGACCAATTAGATCCCACAGATTAGGCCTCCTCCGGGTTCCATCAGCTAGCCAGTGTCGACTGTCGACCACCCAGGGGAGGGCCTTCTCTGTGGCTGCTCCGGCCCTTTGGAATGATCTCCCCGTGGAGATTTGGACCCTTACCACCCTTCAGGCTTTCCGCAAAGCCGTCAAGACCTGGCTGTTCCGGCAGGCCTGGGGCTGATGAGTTCCCAACCCCACTCGAATTGTTGTGGCTGTTGTGGTGTTTTAATCTGTTCTTGTATTTTGCTTTTTGTCTTGTTTGTCTTTTTTGTATTACCCTCATCCTCTTTAGTTTGTTAGCCGCCCTGAGTCCCCCTGGGAATAGGGCAGCATACAAGTCTAATAAACTAACTAACTTTTACTTTACTTTTAGGTATGGTATTCTGATGTAGGTATTTAAGGAAATTGTGGTCTTGGTTTTTTTTCATTTCATTGCTTATATATATTTTTGGACCTCTGCATAGACTCCCTGATTCATCTTTTTTTTTAAAAAATAATTGAATTAACCATCTGCTAAATATATAGTCAGCTCCTCTCTAAAATGTCAACATTCAGTACAGCAAAACCAGAAAGGAATCTGAAGCCACACTGAGGGTTATGTTCCATCTATATAAATTTCCTTTGGTGTTTGACATCTGTGTTTATTGCCTTGATTGTGGATTCCCCCTCTCAAATATTTCTGAAAATTAACAAGCTTTGGCTTGTACTTAGCAGGGGAGCACTGTTAACAGCCTGTTTTAACTTTTAACTGCATGAAGGTCTCCTTCCGTTCAGGGAATCAAAACCCCATTTGAGATAATTGTGGCTGACAAATTATCGTCCCTGCTTCTATGAATCTGTCCTCTGTTGACAACCGGGATTCCCCAGGGAGAAGACATTATTAGGACAACTATCCAGGACAATGGCTGTCCCACATTCCCTCTCTCCACCCCCTTTCAGCTAATGTTTCCTCCTTACCATGCCTCCATATGCAGAGACACATTTTCAGTCTATATTGCCTGTGTTTCTATTCTTCCACTGTAATTTATTGCAGGAAAGAAGCCATGTTGACTTTATGCTGGTGTGTAACATCTGTGCTTTATTTGCCAAGTTCTTGTTCCATGAAATTTGAAGCAGGAATTGCTTGATGTCCTATGGTAGATGCTATATGATGTGTTGCTTTCACTGGGTGATTTACTGACAAATAAATTGTAATAATGTGGACTTTATCACTATTGGTATCAACAAGAAACATTTTAAAGAATATCATGATAATTTATCATGTGTGCATATTAAATACACATACATTCTTTATGTTATAGAGACCTTATTTTGCAAATGTATAATTCACTTTCAGTCAGATTTCTTTTCTATTTTCTGTGTGATTTTTGAATACTCCCCCCTCCCAGCATCAACCTTTTATTGGGCCTTCCTTCCTTCCTTCCTTCCTTCCTTCCTTCCTTCCTTCCTTCCTTCCTTCCTTCCCTCCCTCCCTCCCTCCCTCCCTCCCTCTATATTCTCCATTAATTTACTGATGTTTAAGCAAACCTCTTCAGCTACCATCTCCAACTTTCATCTAGGTTTCAATAGATTCCCAATCTTTGCCGGGCAACGATTCTTATTAAAATGGCTGCCACACAACAGTAATTTTATTTTATTTATTTATTTATAAAATTTATATGCCGCCCAATCCCGAAGGACTCCGGGCAGCTTACAAAAAAGAGGAAAAAAAAGACATATAACATCGCCGACCGATAACGACGCCGACCGATTGGGGGTCGCATAACTAGTCACTCTCTCCGTCTCTCCCCCCATCTCTCATAGATCGATCTATCTATCTATCTATCTATCTATCTATCTATCTCTATGAGTGTCACTCATCTCATCGTAGGTACTCTGAATGGCTTACAAACATTAAAAAGTATTACACATTAAAAATAATAAAAGAAAAATAACAATAATAGATACAATTAAAAGATGGGGAAGAGCAGCAAGAATATGAGGAAAGGTCTTTTCCAATCCAATAGCCACTTCCAGAGTGGTGCACTGGGATCCCAGGCTAACAACAGAGCCAGGGATTCAGACCTAAAAAGAGGGCTGCAGATCTCACATGGGGGGTGGAGGTGCGTGAGTGGTAATTTTGTTCCAAAGGGCAGGGACCATGGTAGAAAAGAGTCTTCTGGACCCCATCAGCTGAAACTCCTTGACTGAACCGCATGGCTCCTCTGTTAGCATGGACAGGTGGACCAATCCCATTGGGATGAGATGGTTCTTCAGATAACAGAATAACAGGGAAGGGATCTTGGAGGTCTTCTAGTCCAACCCCTTGCTCACGCAGGAAACCCTATACAAATAATTGTCCAATCTCTTAAAAATCACCAGTGTTGGAGCAGCCATAACTTCTGAAGATGAGTATGCCATGAAGGGCTTTAAAAGGAATAAGCATCCTGGAAGCAAATCATCAGCCAATGCAGCTCATGGGACAGGGGTTTGATATGGGTCACCCTAAGGTTCCAAGTACTGCACACACCACTGCATTCTGCACTAGCTGTAGCTTACAAATATCATTCAAATATAGCCCCGTGTAGAGTGTATTGCAGTAGTGCACATGTAAGAACACTAGAGCTTGATTATTTGGGACTCCCAATCCAAGAAAGGTGACTGGCGTAAAACACAGAATTGTGCAAAGGCTCTCGTAGCCAAGATTTTTGACCAGGAGCAGTGAGTCCGGGAGAACCCCCAAATTGTGCATCGGGTCTTTCTGTGGTAGTGCAACCCCAACCAGAATTAGTGACATTAAATTTCTGGCTCTTGAAACTCCAGGTACCCAAAGCCATTTGTTCTTGCTAGGGTTAAGTCAATACATATTCCCTCTCCAGACCCCCTTAGTATCCAGGCACTGTGAGAGGGCAGCAATGGCATCACTTTCTACAGGTAGAAATATAGAGTTGAAATTGCCAATTTACCAGAAAACAAATTAAATTACTTTCTCTTTCACTAACCTCTCATGTGCTCTCTATCACCATTGTTTATCTTTGTCTTTTTGTCCCTTGTCCCTGAGTTTCCAATCTCTGTCTCTTTTGTATTGACACTTTAAGTATTAAAGACACTTAACTGGGCCTCTCTGTTTAAGAGCTTTCTGTTCTGGTCCTGGGTCTGTAATTCTCTCATATGGTTGTGGATTGTAAGTCACTATCTTTCCATTGGGCTACTTTCTTATATCCAAAAATAATTGTGTCAAGCTATATAATGCTATCTTGGTATCAATAGCAGGTTTTTTCTTTTGTCTAGGAAAACAGCTAAGAAGTTCTTATCTTTCCTCTTAGTGTTCAATCTAATGTTTCTTCCATGTGACATTGTAAAAAAAATATACTCCATTTTTATTGAAAACTCAGTATCATATCTTACTTTCATTAATATGTCGTTACTGATTGTTGGTTTATTTCCCCAAATTATTTTGATTTGTTAGACATACATAAGACTTTGCTTCTAGGAATTTAAGATAGCAAACATAGCACGTCTCATTTCCAGGTTTTCCTCACACTAGCAACAATTTTGTACTATTCAGGAGGTTGCAAGATACAGTGACAGAGCCAAATCACCCAGTAAGCTTCCGTGGTAGAAGTTGGACTTGAATCTGGTTTTCCCACTCTTAACCAAGGCTTTCATCACTCTATCATACTGGTTTGCCCTACAATTGATCCACCAGGAAAGAAGGGACCAAATTTGTTCTCTGAAACATCCGTTGAAAATTTCTTTAATGCCTGTTTCTAGAAGACTCAGATGATGCTGGTTTTCTTTCTTCTTCAAACACCTTTTCAAAATTCATTTTCAGTTAAGTCCTTAGTATAGTGATTTGTTCCTTATATCCACTGTGACAAAGGCTAAAACATGTTTTATTTCTGATTCTCTGTCTCCTTGGGTCAGATTTCTAATCTCAACATGTTTAGAGTAGCAACTGGACCTCGCACATTTGATGAACTTTGATCATATTGCAATGAATAGAAATTTTGATCAGATTCTTTTGTGAAGATTAGCTGTAATTACCCCTTCTGGTAACGTCCAGTAAGATCAAGCATGGTGAATGAGTTCCAACCGTGTCCCCTCAATTAAATAATATCATCTGTTGGGGTCTAGGAAGCATGCCTTATTTGTCACAGGATCTTTCCTCTGGATTAGTGTTTCCCTAGAGTTCCATATGGTTTTGTTGTAATGATCTGAAAGTCTTTGAAAGCCTGGCTATTCTCCCAGAGTTTGGGATAGGATGGCTGCTAAACTCCTGCAGTTGTTTTTTTTATTTTATTTTTTTAGTAAGATTGGTTTCTGTCCTGTTCTGGATATCTACAATCTGTTGTTGTTTTTTTTATTGTTCTTGGTTTCAAAATGAAAGTTGCCAAAGGCATATGGAGTTACCTGGCCTCTAAAATAAATCAAACAAAAGAAAACATAAATATCAACCTAATACTGCTAAGGGACCAGGAGTAAATGTAACCCCCTTGTAGTATTATACCTGAGTATATTTGGATACCTTTAATTTTATTGAAGAAAAATAGCGCCTATACTTTTTTAACGAGGAAAAGTTGAAAAAAAATCTTGCTTGTAACACTAAATGCCTAATATCTCTATGCATCTCAGATTCTTAATAAAACTTATAACTTCAGGGATTCCAGGGGTATGCAGGTCCAATCACACATTTTTATGAGTAGGTAGTTATGATTGTAATCCCATAAATGGATTCAAAAGTAACTCAGTTAACTTCATGTACTTCTCTTCCAATAATTATGTGAATTGGGATATTTAGTTTATTAAAATATAAAGTACATAGAATTTAACCGAATGTTTCTTTGTTTTCATTTATTCATGTAATACTTCTATACATTCTCTGATCTTCTTTATTTCCTGTTCCTAAAATATAGGAAAAAATCACATTGATTTCAGCTGAACTTTCATTTATTTTTAATACCATTACGACAGCAATATTGTCTGCTTAACCTTGGTTTGTGTGTGTGTATTATATCAGATAATTTTTACTTCTATTTCTTTCTTCTGTCTGATTTCTTATGTCTGGTCTTAACCCTGCATTCTTTTTTTTTTCCTGGTGAATTCAAAATTACTAAATAAAAGTTTCAGCATAACTATGTTGCTAGCCTATTTATTGAAGACTAGTCAAGGAGGCAATGTTTTCTTCAATTGGCTAATTGCCTCGCTATTTAACATGTAACTTTATATTTTTGAGTACAATTGCATATTAAAAGCATCTTTGCTTTCCAACCACCACCCACAACCCACTTGAAAATATACCAGAGGGTAAAATAATGGTATTTTGTTGCTCGGTTGCCCTTCTGTTTTACGACAAGAGTAACAAGCTTTTCTATATTGCTCTTTTCACTATTAAGTACTGCTAGTTTCTACTATGAATTGATGTTATGCCATTTCTCACTTTAAGAATTACCACGTAGAGGAGAGCACTCACATTGTTCCAACATAATGAGATAATTCCTCTCCTAGAAAGCTACGTTCTACTTGGATAGACTGTTAGATCACTTTAGACTTATCTAAAGTGACTGATAGAGGAGTCATTCTTAATACCTAGCTCTAAATTTGTCAGCTTGAACTGGAGAGTTTGCAAACAAAATATCAACTCCCATCAATCAGCTGTGACCATTCCCTAAAGCCAGTTGTTAATGAAATGGGAATCATAATCTAGTATGTATTTCACAACCTCTCCTGTCCATTTTTTTCTTTTATCCACATCTCAACTCAATCAAGTAGCAAATATAAATTTAAATTTCAGTAAGCAGATTTGTGGACAGTATTTACATTAGTGAATAATAAGTGGCATGTCATGAGTGCCATCTTTCTGTAATTATCCTTTTGTGGGGAGGTAGATATTCTTCCATTCCCATTTAATGCACAAATATAGACCAGATTTTAAATCATCACTGCAGATTTCTTAAACATATTATTATTTATCTTTAAGACCTACTCTAAGTTTTACATTAAGAAATGAAACAAGGATTTGCAGAGCTTTTTGTAAAATATAGGGAGCTTGAGCAATTTGTAAGAGATGCATAGATCTCAGCAAATATGTCCAAGAGCTAGAGCTATTCTTGATCTTATAATAGAGGCCAGGGGTAATTATCTCAGCCCAGCATATTACAAGCATATTACATTCATAATCAATGAAAACTATAATGTTTCAAAACAGGAGGGAAGGAAGGAATATAGGAATCTGCAGATAGTCCTTGACTTACAACAGTTCATTTAGTGACCATTCAAAGTTAAAATAGTACTGAAAAATGTGACTTATTACCATTTTTCATAGTTATGACCTTTGCAGTATCCCCATGATTATTTGATCAAAATTCAGATGCTTGGCAACTGGCTCATATTTATGACCTTTGCTGTGTCCCAGATTCTCCTTTTGCGACCTTCTGACAAGCAAAGTTAATGGGGAAGCCAGATTCACTTAACAACCGGATTACTAACCTATCAACTGCAGTGATTCACTTAACAACTATGGCGAGAAAGGTTGTAAAATGGGAAAAAACTTACTTAGCAAACATTTCACTTAAGAACAAAAATTTTGGACTGAGGTTTTGGTTGTAAGTTGAGGATTACCTGTAATTACAAAGTTTATATCTTTCCCCAATTTTCTAATAAAATAGATATGAAGTGTAGCCAAGGAACAGCTATATAGTGTCTGCAATAATATACAACCTTCCTAGATTGCTCTAATAGTACATTCATGGAAAATGTATGTGGGTTAAGGTAAGGATTACCTAAATAACTTAATTGTTTTGTTTCAGGTAGAACAGATAATGAAGTTGAAAATAGGGAGAGACTGAATTATTGTAAACAGAAACTGTCAAGGGATGAGGTTTTCCTCTAACCTGACATACCAGATGTTGACACTTGATCTTTTCTAGGCAATGAAGACAATTGTACAAAATTTAGTTTGAGAGTTTGCTTTTAAGAGATTTGGATTAGGGAATATCTAATTTTTTAGTGGTCCTCAGACGAGTCACCATTCATCTTGCTCAATCAGAATGAAAAGATAGCTTGAGTAACTATATATACTGGGTGATAATTTAGATTTAGGGTCATTTAAATGTAAACATTTAAAATGTAGCTTTGCAGGAATATATTAAGGCTTAAATAGTTTATGTTCTGAGTCTCTTGTTCCATTAATGAGTATGTTAATTAATAATATTAATTTTGGATGATGTTATCTGCTAATTAGAAATTGAAGAATAACAGACTATTATTCAAATAATTTTGAATTTCCTAACTCTAACCCTATGATAACATTTCCATGCCCACTTGTATATTTTACAGGTTATCCCTTAAATAGCAATTTAGTTTTGCTATTTGATTATATGGCTGAATTCTTATATTACTGGGCATAGATATTTAATGGAATTCAGTATCATCAGTTGTGGTAATGATCACAGTTTTACAGTGTTCTAAAAGGAGACCAGAATGAATAATGCAGGACTGAGAAATTGCTGGCTCACGGTATCTTCTGAATCAGAAGTGTCTGCAAGGTAGACATATCAGGAAGGTCAGGATGGCAAGAGTACCTGTGGCACCAAAGCCCTGCTCCTTTTTCATGTGTGCCATATGCATGGCAAGCGTGTAGACAAGCAATGTAGTATTGATTGCCAGCTCCCCTGCCATCTTGACTTTTTTTTTTTTACTCTTACAACCCACGCACTCATCCTTCCGAATGACTCTACATGACAAAAAGGGAATACCAATCTCTTAGGATGCCACTTTTTGCAAAGGCTTATATACATATATATTTTAGACAAAGCTTTTTCTTAAGGAAAAAAAAGTTCTATTGTTCAAATGAAATATGCTAGTTAGTGAATGCATTCATACTTAACATAATTAATATGAAAATGTTGCTTCTTTTGTAGACAAGTAGAGCTTAAATCTTATCTTCTGTTTCCTTCTATTAGCCTCCAAAAAGTGGATAAATAAAGTGATGATTTATACAACATGGACAGTCTCTACAACTTAATTTATATCTTTCTTTTCTTTTTTTTAAAATTTAGGGATCTTTTTATGCCTTTATTTGATGTCAGAAGTATATGGAAAGATGCCAGCCCAGACAGTCAAGCTTACCACTGCAGTCCCCTACTCCATTTCCATTGGCAAGGTAGCCACAATGCTCTACAAATGAGCTGTGATCTCCTGGAGATGCTGTCAGGCTCTTGTGTCAAGGACATGCTCTGGCCTGAAGAACAAAGACAACAGGAGCCAACCTCCGGTCACATGCACTGTTCCAGCCAAAAGACGTCCTGTCATGTACATAGCCTATGAGATATCTGTAAAGGATTGCATCCCCTTGTACATTGCCCCCTTTCTCTTTCAACTCATTGATTGTGTCAAAATTGTCCACGTTTGTAATAGTAACTTTCAAAACTATTGTACTAAAAATAAAATTGCACTCAATAAAAAAAACCAAAAGAATCTTCAGTGTATTATTAACAGCAATTACTAAAAACAAAAAGGGGAATATCAAAGGATAATGACCATCCGTTAAAACTATACACATTTAGAAATTATTATTGCTGAACTTCAATGCAAAGCCAAGATGATTTTCCATAGGATACAACTTTCTTACTTACTGCTTGCCCCTGAATAATATTAAAAAATAAATAATTTTGGCTCATTCTACTGCTAATATCATTAATACAACAGATAAGAAAAGGGATGTGCCTGCAGCACATGGATTATACTATTCTGGATGCTAAGAAATAAAGGATTTTCGGAGTTGACTGACTGGATTTAATTAGATAGAATATTTCTAGAGTTTTAACGTGTGTGTGTTTGTATGCATACCCTTTCTAATTGCAGAGCCATATAATAATAGGATGGTTATTTGTCTGTTTTTTTCTGCTATATTTCGAGGTTAGTAATGAATGCATTAGTTCATATGCAAGCAAAGGGGCGGGAAAATAAACTGATCTCAGGATTGCTTTTAAAACAAGATGCTATCCCCCCCCCCAATAACTAATGCTAATGACATGAATCTACTTCAGATTTGCAGAACTGCATCAAGGAATTTCTCTTGCCTTTTTTGTTTTTAGTTTAAACTAATATTTCACTGCTAACATTGGCATTTATAAAAGATAATACAGTGTTCCTGTTCAAAGAGCTGGAAGAAACTATGGTAGGTTTTGGATTAGTGTCTCTGTTAAGGACCTGTCTGAACCAGAATCCTCCTGAAGTTGTGACTTATGCCTTGATCACTGCTCAGCTGGACTCCAGGTAGACCTCGACTTACAATAGTTCATTTAGTGACCGTTCAAAGTTACAATAGCACTGGGAAAAGTGACTTATGACCATTTTCAAAGTTGCAACCATTGCAGCATCCCCACAGTTATGTGATCAAAATTCAGATGCTTGGCAACTGGCTCATATTTAGGACCATTAATATGTCCCAAGGTCAGGTGATTACCTTTTGTGACCCTCTGACAAGCAAAGTCAATGGGGAAACCAGATGGACTTAACAACCAGGTTGTTATCAACTGCAGCAATTCACTTAACAACTGTGGCAAGAAAGGTTGTAAAATGGGACAAAACTCACTTAACAAATGCCTCACTTAAGCACAGAAATTTGTGGCTCCATTGGGCTTGTAAGTTGAGGACTATCTGTACTGTAGTATATTCTATATCAGGATTGTTAAATTCACAGCCTAGAGGCCGGATGTGTCACACACTGGCCACTCCCAACCCCGGTTTATTGAAGGGGAGTCACAATACATCAGGTGATGACAATGTGATGCTGTGAGTTTGACACCCCTGCTCTATATGGACTGACTTTAGAATAGGAGTTGCAGCTGATGTGTAATGCAGTGATAAATTGATGACAAGATCTCCTGAGCAGTGTAAAAAAGCATCTCTTTTGAAGACATTGCATTGCCCTGGTTATCTGTAGATTTCCAGCCCAATTCATAGTGATTCTATAAAGCCTTACATGATTCAACACAAGGATGCATCTGCAACTGCTTCCCAGAGTTTTCTTGAGTTAAGTCAACAAATGAAGACTTCATAGGTATCCCCACCATTTTTCTTGGAGGGTATAAATCAGTTTTTGTATTATGCCCTCCATTTTATAGAATTATTTCTCCCTAAGAAGTACACATAGCTGCAGTCATCCTTTCTTTTAATAAATAAGTGGAAATAGTCATATTCAGCCAGGCCTTTGACCCAATCTGACTGGGAAACCATTATAATCAGTACTGAAGAATGATTTAATGAATTTGCTTAATTTTTACTGCGTATTGTTATTTCTTACGTTATATGCTGCTGAGCATCTATTAGGCCTGGTACAGGCTATAAATGTTAATAAATAATCAGTTATATTAAGAAGACAGCAACAGCTTCTTTCTAACATCTGCCAGAGTAGAAGCCCTATGGGAGGGTTTATCAGATTCAAATTAAATTTTGAACTGGAGTTCATAGAGCCATAATATTCATTGGTAAAGATTATGGGACAATAATGTTCATATTCTAAGACAGGGTCATGAAATAATAATATCCCTACTCAATGACCAGAGCGGTTGCTAATGTAGTTATTGTTGATCAAAATTCATTACATTACAGACTTCTATATAGATGTTGCTTCTCTGGGTGGCTGATTAGAAAGAATAGTATGTACAAATGTATTCTGGTATAAAATGTTTTTTAAAACAGAAATAAGAAGGCAAAGATGCTTCTATAATACATACAGGTTACAAAATACATCCGTCATAATGTTTGAATTACCTTAGTGCAGGTTTTGATTACAGTAAATCTCCAGTCTTTTTGGTTCTATAATGTCAGCTGCATAAGTAAGCTTTGTTTGCCAGTTTGCAATCAGCCTAGGCTTTCCCAGCTTAGATTCTAGTCAGCAGTAGATTAAAAAGGATGAGGATCAACTTGTTTGCTGAAACATATTTGGAAAGATAAGGTACTCACAAAACGTGACTCTTTCAATGAAGAGGAGTTTGCTTGAAGCCAAGAACTGTAAACCTTACAGAAGACTTTAATCTCCTTATTTTGATTTTTTTTTTTAAAAGAAAACATTCTCACCTTAGTGGCACAGCTTTAGAGAAAATGTGTTCATGCTGGAGGCATATAATGGACAGAGGCCAGTTCATTTGGAAAATTAAATAGTCTGAAAACCATCTGTGAGCTTTGTAAAAGCTTTGTTGGAATTGCCCATAATCTTTTCTGCTGTTTGGTTTTGTAGCTTTTGCCAAATAATCAGTCAACTTTTTATAATGAAGAAAAGCAAGCAGATTCTGGGTAAGATAAAATATTTACAATAAAATCCACTTCTCATGACCATCGCACATCACATACAAACAAAATGTACCAAATAGAGCAGGCAGTTATAATTAGAACAGTATTTATTTAATTGTATTCATTTATTGGAATTTGTCAAAAAAAATGAGAACAAGAATAAGAGAATAAAAATACAATGACAGGGATGATAGGCACATTAGTGCACTTATGCATGCCCCCCCCCTACTGAGAACTTAAGTATGAAGTAAGGTCCACGGAAGTCAATTTGTAATTGAAATTGTGAAAATTAGTAGTTGAGACAACTGAATCAGGTAGGGCATTCCAGACTTTGACAACTATTACAGAATTACAAAAATCATTTAAAAAATTATATTTTAACGCACATATTATTGCGATTAAAACAGAAATGACATTTATTATACAATATGGTTGTATGGTTAAAACCTACGGTATTTGCCAATTTGAAATGAAAACACAGAACAAACACATCTACTTTGATTGTAACATTTCACTAATAATTACAGGAGCGGTCCTTCTTCAAAGAGGTGTGTGTGTGTGTCTGTGTGTCTGTGTGTCTGTGTGTGTGAGAGAGATAGAAAGAGGGAGGGAGTGAGGGAGAGAGAGAGAGACTCAAATCTTGGCATCACCTACAAATGATATGGTTATATCACATGCATCATGATGTTGTAAAACAAACAATAAACAGTATGTAATTTTGAACCTTTCTTTGATTCTGTCATGATTCATCACGTGTGAAGTCACTTCCTATCCCTACAGTTATATGTCACACTAGGAAATGATTTCTTGAACCATGACTGGCTGAATAAATCAACATTATCTGGGTTTTTTACTACATGAAAAGTCATAAAACATGGTTTGTGCTGTAAATCACTTTTGGTTCACACAGTATGCAAAACTGAAACAAATTACACTGTGACATAATGTAAAATGAACTAAAATGTGTGTGAGTTAAGAGAAAAAGTGAACAACGTTGCCAATTTTAGTTACTTCACAGAACATTTTGCAATAATGAATGTCATATTCCCAGTTGTTCTCCAAAATATCATCACATAAGAACTGACAAGGTAGCACCGTTGTATCATTTTAATATGTGTCCTGTTACATGTGACTAATCAAGATTAGAAGAAAATATAGAAACTAGAGCAAACAATTACACCAACATTTGTGACATTTGTATTTATGTAAGGTGTAGTTTTTTCCCCAGAGTGGGTATGAGAGTTGGTGTTTTTATGAAGGCAAAGTGAGCATCTATGATATAGAGAAGACTTTTTGTTGTATTAAGCTATCAACAGCAAAACACGCTGTAAAAAAAGTGATCCAAGTAACTAATTTCCAGATATATATTAAAGCAACATTTTTTATATGAGTGGCTAACCTGAGGTGGAGACTGAGGGTAGGATAGTGCTCTCTCTCTCTCCCTCCCTCCCTCCCTCCTTCCCTCCCTCTCTCTCTCTCTCCCCTTCCGTGTGTGTGTGTGTGTGTGTGTGTGTGTGTGTGTGTGAGAGAGAGAGAGAGAGAGAGAGAGATTCTATAGACTCTATAGACAGAACACAATAAAGTACTTAATTTGAGCCTTTTGCATATGGATGTGATTGATTAGGTCTGGCAGATATACTTCATTATCAGCCACACACTATATATTCTCTCTCTCTCCCTCTCCCTCTCTCAAACATATTCACACACACATGGAGGGAGGGAGGGAGGGAGGGAGGGATGGAGAGAGAGAGAGAGAGAGAGAGAGAGAGAGAGAGAGAGAGAGAGAGAGAGAGAGAGAGAGAGAGAGAGAGAGAGAGAGAGAATGGTGTGTTGTTGATAATAAAGTATATCTGTCAGACCCAATAGGGTCTGGGTCTGACAGATATACTTTATTATCAACAACACACCATTCTCTCTCCCTCTCTCTCTCTCTCTCTCTCTCTCTCTCTCTCTCTCTCTCTCTCTCTCCATCCCTCCCTCCCTCCCTCCCTCCCTCCCTGTATGTCTGTGTGTCTGTGTGTGTGTGTGAGAGAGAGTATATAGTGTGTGGTTGATAATGAAGTATATCTGTCAGACCCAATCAACTACATCCACATGTGAAAGGCTTAAATTTAGTACTTTATTGTGTTCTATCTATAGTACAGGGATATCCCTGGACGGCTTACCTTCTTTAGGGAACAAATAAATAAAGTTCCATGGAACTTAAAGGAGGGAAATGGGTCAACTCTGCAGCAACCCAAGGCTAAATTCCTGCAATAGCAATATTTGAGAGGACATTGGCATTGGCATTCTGTGTAGCTCCTTGTTTTTAACACAAGACGGATTTTTGAATCAAAAGTTGCATGTAGGTAGTCTTTGGCTTATGATCATAATTGGGACCAGTATTTCCATTGCTACACAAGGTGGTTATTAAGATCTAGATTTTACAAACTTCTTTGCTATAGTTGTTATATGAATCACTGCAGTTGTGAATCAAATCTACTTCCCACATTGACTTTCTTGTGGGAAGCCAGGTGGGAAAGTCAAAAATCACATGACTTGTAATCATCATAAATATATGCCAGTTGCCAGCACCTGAATTTTGATCACAAACTGTAAGGTTGCTGAAAGTCAAGGTCTGATTATATTGTGTTTTTCCAGTGCCATTGCAACTTCAAATGGTGGCCAAATGAATGGTTATAACTCAAAGACTATGTGTATCCTCAACTTCCAAACAGGAAATATATTGTATATTGCTAGAAATCAATAGAGGCCTTGAACTTAAAAATGTGTATTCAATCCTATACTGATTCTTTATTAGTTCCTTCAAGTTTAAAAAAAAGGTAGACCATATGTTATTTAATTTGTAACCAGCATGGCTTTTTTCTGAATCTTTTTTGTAATAGTCACAGCATTTTATAGATTACTAGTGTTAGAAGAAACTCATCCAGAAGCAGACCTAATGCAACATTAAACCTATTTAGATTCCTTTGAAAGTCTAGATTTCACCATGCTTACATCTGTATTTGATAAACACTTTGTATAATATTTGCGGATAAAAATACTTCTTTTAAAAACTGAATCTCTCTCTCTCTCTCTTTTACTTTCTCTATTTTTTTCTCATTCTCAACTATATTATTAGGTCTGTTCTGGCATCATGTTTTGTTTTGTTTTTACTATTGTCTATAATAAGCTTTGGTAGACTAATTTGGTATTGCTATGATACCTAGTTCACAGAGAATGTTTTCTATTTTGAAAACCATCCTTCCTTTTGAAAAGAATATCAATCCACTCAGTGGTAAAGAACATGATGGCAGGACCTCAAAGCTTTCTATTTATATATTGTGTTATTTAGTGCATGTGTGTGTGTGGGTGTGTGTCTATGTATGTATGTATATACAGTATGTATGTATGTATGTATGTATGTATGTATGTATGTATGTATGTATGTATGTATGTATATTTCTTCCTTGATTTATTGTTTGTTTTTATGCTGGATGCTGCCCAGAATCAAACCATTTGAACTGGGCATCCTTATAAATCTTTACAACAAACAAATAGATATTAACAGCACCTGGAGAGACACAAAGATCAGCTGCCAATAGTCTTTAATATTATAGTGAGAATAAGGAAATGGAATAAGTAAAAGGTAGAGAGGGGGGGAGGGAGGGAGGGAGAGAGAGGGGGGGGAGGGAGGGAGAGAGGGGGAGAGAGAGGGAGAGAGAGCTGTCCCAACTTAGTCTCTTAAACAAGAACAACCCTCAAAACTATTTGGTATGAAAGATTTACTTTATTAAAGTCCAAATGAATTACAGAATAGCAAAGCCAGAACTGAGGTTCATGTGTCAAATTTTCCCAGTTAACTTTTCTCCCCTTGTTATTTCCCATTGTTGATTTCTCATTGCCCAATCATATTCAAATAAAATGTTGTCTCTTCAACTGCATAGTAGGTGGTGCGGAGGTACATGCCTTTCCCAGCTGTCTGACCTTCAAGTTGTGTCTCTAGAAGGTATGATAAGTCATTAGCCTTTCCCCCTCCCACACAGCTTCCCTCCTACATATTTCATGGTAGACTGGCAGCTAGCGAATGCGAAGTGAAGGCATGAGATTGCAGTTCCACAAGTGTGTTTTGTGTGCAGACCCTTTGGATGGTTATTTGCAAGTTCTTAAAATAGCCATATAACAATAGCCATATCAAATAGCAATATCAAACAAGTATCAATAATATTGAGACAACTGTGTTTGACATTTTTTAAACTTTACTTTTAAAAAAATATGCCATAGGTCTATTGCCAGCCTCATCATCTGCTGTAGATAGTCGGTAGATTGGTCCGTAGTAGGATTCTTGCAGCCCCAAATGACCAATTTCACTGTATAGCATTTCTCTTGAATTTATAATTATTCCTAACTTTGTTAATATTGTACCAAAGGTAACCTGCAATTTTATTTGACAAATGGTGTGGAAGAATTATTCATTAGAAATATTAAGGAAGGCTTGGCATGGTGTTGATGATTGATTGAGTTTAATTCATTGAGACAATTAGTGAATCTTAGAGAAAAGCAGGTTTCCTAAAAGAATATCCAGGATATTTTTTGATTTCCTTCTGTGGAAATATCTAAAGAGTAGCTGTGAAGGCTTTTGGATGAAACCAGTTACATGTCCTAGTATAGAATTTAGGAATAAGTTCTTGTCCTATACCCATGATGGTGAACCTATGGCATGCTTGCCACAGGTGGCATGCAGCACCCTCTCTGTGGGCCCATGAGCCATTGCCTCAGTTTAGCTCTGCCGCACATGCCTCCTGTCAGCCAACTGGTCTTCGGGTCTCTGCCACGCATTTGGGGTGTGGGATGTGCACACGCATTGCATTTTTGTGGTTTGGGCCCGTGTCCATGCATTTGTGCATGCACACACCCAGTGATGGACAGCCATCACTGTCCAATGCCTAGTTTCTCATTGTCCAGGATTAGAATGAATGGCACTAAGGTCTGTAGCAAGTTTTCGGGTGTTGCTCTTAAATAGATTTCTTAGCTGAGATTGATTGATGGGGAAAATATTCTTCAGTTTCATTCATAAATCAATAACCTTCATTTTAAATATTTAATTAGTTACATGGAATTATTTGAAAGATGCCTTCTTTCTAGACATTCACCTTCACCTTCTTACCATATCTGATTTGAAGTTATGAAAGATACTTCCTGCCCAGTCAAGGGAATCAGATAAATGGAATGACAATAGCGACAATAGTTATTAGGAAGTGGTACTTGTTGAACATTTAGAGTAGCATATGCATAATGCATGCAAATCTGTACCATATTTTGTTCATTTTTTACAATATATTAAGGGACCACACTTCAAAGTATTTCAGGTTTGTTATAGCCATAAAAATTGTAGAGATTAAAGAAGATGAACTTGACAAAGATATGTGGGTACCTTTACCTAGAGACAAAAAAGGCTGACATTTCTTTTTAAGTTATTGTTTCTAGAACAATAAGATATCTCAGGCACAAGGAATCAGAACTATACAGTGACCTGTTTGGAAAAGTTTCATTATTGCTACTTGCCCATTTAGGGAATCTGGCCAGACTAACTACACTCTCTTGGCAGCAACCAGATAAAGGCTCCAAGGGTGTTAGGAGGGCCAGGTCTCTGTCCCTTCCTCCCTTCAAGGATTCCAAGCTAGCCAGTCATATTACTCTATCCCCTAGTCTAACTTCAGATTCCACCAAATGAAATAATATTCAGATGTTCAGACAGAAATCTCCCTAACTCATTGGGAGTTCAGAAAGAGGAGGAAGTAGAACACAATCAGTGTGGAAAGATTCTGTTTAATGAAAATAATTTTAGCCTTCATATGGAGTTGATTTCCTGGTCTGGACTACCTAATGGGACTGGCAGACATTCTGCATTTAATTGACCTGACAAATTAAGCACACTTTCTTCCATTGTGAATTTATAATTTATCAAGTCCTTCCGGCATGTACACCTGCATATTGAACTCCTTAATGGAGCTGATTGCTGCAACCACATATAACTTAAGTACAAGTCATATTTGAGTATCTACAGATGCTTATGCAATGAAAAATGTTGAATGTGGCAATATCTGTGTCCCTGGAATTTGCATATCCCTCTTGGGGATGCTGTGAAGAAAAACAGCTATATTGACTCCATTGTTATGACTGGTTTTCAATTACCATCTTAATGAAAGGAACCCCAAGTGACCTGATGTTGTTTGGCAGCCCCTATGGACAACAGCTGTTTTCAGAGTCTGCAAACCCAGGGGAAGCATTTGCTTGCCTCACATGAAACACCTTTATCCAGTTATTTCCTCTCTTGTGAGAGAGCTGGAGGCTGTCATAGCAGAAGTTAATTTTTGATCAGCGTTCCAAAGGAAAACTCTGTTTTATATGTATCTCTTAATATAAGGAGAGAAATAGAGAAACTAGGGGCAGAGAACAAGCATAGTATTGGTTTATTAACTAAAGGCATTTTCATACAACATGGTGTCTCTGGATAGTTTGAAGATGTAGAATAAAACATTAATAAGGAAGGAAGAAAAGAACTTTCCATTTTCATTTCACCTGTCTTATTCTTTATTTTAATTGAAGAAACCCTCTGGCCCAACTTTCATTTCATTTTCTTTTCAACACAGACAAGGAATAAGCATCTGCACAGGCTTTCATAAGAAGTTTCATTCTTTCATCCCACTCATAACTTATTTAGATTATTACAAGCAGTGATCATGTGGTTGAAAATTCTGGAAGGTATAAACCTAACACAGTGAAACAAAGAGGTTGGGAAGACTAGGAATGAATTATCTTTGTAGGCACCATTAAGTATATTTTTCTCATATTGAAAATATTCTGTCAGATCATCTTTTTTGGTACTTACAGCAATTTATTGGGATGACTGTTGCGCCATTTTGCCATGAAGCTTATTAAAATTTAGATTTCTTAACAGTGAGTAGGACTTGCTTCTCCACACTGAGAAGTGAATTATAACTACTATCATCCACATAGCCTTCTTTTTACCACAAGCCATTCCAGCAGAAGGGAAATATAGATGAAAAGATTATTTCCCAGAGTTTCATTTCCAAACTAAAAGGAGAAGGAAGAAATCCCCCCCAACCACGTCTGAGCTTATTCAACCATATTTTTAGAAGCAACCTTTATTATTAGCTGTAAGTACAGAAGCCATCTTCATCTGATAATGAGAACCTTTGGCAGGAGAATTGCCTCCCACTGGAACAACCCATTCTTTTGTCTGTTCCTCCCTCTTCTGAAGTCTTGTCATAGTATGGAATTCTCAGCTCCATGGAGGCATAGACTTCTTTTAGCATTTTTGTATGAGATAGTATATCACATGGCAAGCAAACAGAGGAATTCTGCACCAGTGGGCTACTACTATGGTGAACTTGCAGTTCAAATAGGGATTAGAGTTAGCAAATGATAAGAGGTTTATAACAATGATCCACAGAGGTTTAAGATAAAAAGAAATATTGTTGCCCTAGGTTCTGAGTAACTCCCTTTTTTTCATCATCATACACCTTAGGTTAGCAAAAATTCCAGCTTTGATGGGAATCTTAGTTAATTCACTAAGTCTACAAGCCACCACTCAGCCCAGTTTCTGCCTTAAGTATCCAAATTCTGTTGTAGTGAATGAATTCACATCAACCTGGCATCACATTTTGATCTTATAGTTCTTACTTGCAATGCC
Source organism: Thamnophis sirtalis (assembly GCF_051295495.1). Lineage (NCBI taxonomy): Eukaryota > Metazoa > Chordata > Lepidosauria > Squamata > Natricidae > Thamnophis > Thamnophis sirtalis. Next base: position 38,824,151 of record NW_028261391.1, read on the forward strand.
ATTGTTGTTAGCCAAGAACAAATCCTATATGGAGCCATGACAAGTGGCAATTATTAAACTGCTAAAAACAATGGAAGCAGTTTTGCAAACATTTCCAAAATCATGCTGCCACAGAAGTAGGTATAATTACATATGAAAATATATTGTCCTTAATAGTCTCTTAATTATCTACTCAGGTGAACTATAATTTGAGGAAAGATATGTTAAATCAAGTTTCTTAATGACGGTATAGATAGTTAAGGATATGTTTTTATCTAATTGTGATAGTTGGACCTAACCAAATTGCTATTGTATGTCAAAAAGTTGAATCCATTCAATTGGCCAGCATTCCTCAAGGCAACGTCATCAAACATCCATCACATGTGCTGGATCTCAACTCTCAAGTAAAAAAAATAGTGGAAGGGAGAAGCTTGCTATGAATCCCTCCCCCTGATCTGATGTAATAATATCTCTTTATCTAAAGATCTGTTCATAATTATGCAACTAAACAATGTTCAGTTTAGCATTCGCGTGTTGGCTCCTTTGGAAATTGCAGTACAGATAAGTGGGAATTCATGTTCATAGTACTGTTAGCAGTACTAAATAAACAAATCAAAACTGAGTCAGTTCAAAACTTGGCAAATTTTATCTGGATTAGAAGCAAAGCATAAAAGCTATAATTGCAAGGGTCTTGGAGCAGATTGGGGTTGGGGTGTTGCATAATGATAGCAGCACACCAAACCTAACTCACTTTAATAACAAAACTTATATTTGATTTGATGTATTTTTGTCCACCAGGTTACTAAGCAACCTGGAAGCAAATATGTTTAATTAAGTCTGCACCATGACTGACCCTTATTTCTATATATATTTAAAATTCTAAGGATAAATTAATTTTAGTGTGATTCCACATCATTCCTACTCCAACAGTCATATCATACACAGACATTCCTAGATTTTTGAATTAAAGAATAAATATGATTCATTTAAGGGTAAGAGTATTAAAATTGATTGGTATAAAGAGATGTTGAATTTTTAAAAGTTAGAATATAAAAGAATGTAAACAGATTTATGGCCGTATTCCTAAAGCTGGTATCTTCCAGATGTTTAGGACTGAAATTTCCATCATTCTTGAGTAATGGCTCTATTAGCTGAGATAATGTAAATTGTAAATCAAAATATCCAAAAGGCATATTCAAAGAGGAAGTTACATTTAAAGGGGGAAAGGGGAAAAATCACTATTAAATAAGGAAATGAAGAAAAAATGGAACAAAAAGAAGTAAAATGAGACTAAATTGAACATAGAAAAGGTTGTTATAGGAACCAAGCCCATTTCCTGGTGCTGGAGGCACTTTTTCAGTGAATATATTCATAGTGCAGTTTGTGGCTGCAAATTTGTATACTTGTATAGGGTTTCTTCCCTTTTTTTCTTATAACTACCCTAGTATATAATTAGTAAACACATATCAACTGAAATAATTCTTTAAATTCCAGGCAGACCCTTCAGACTTTAATCTATCTTTGCTACCACAAATTCCCTCATGTGAACTAATGGTTATAGCATTGCACCATAGCTAATTAAGTTTTAATATCATCTGCAGTTAGCCAAGCCTGAATGCTAACTGATCCAAAAAGATCCCAGAGTACTTCTATCTTACATTCCAATTTCTTTCATAACTGAGATGTGATAATAGGATAGGTAGGGCATGAAAAAGATACACAATCCACCTAAACATACACACAACTTTTAGGCAAATCCCAGAGTGTATTTAAATGTATTGGAATTGCACAACTCAGAATTCCCAACTAGCATCCATCCCCATAATATTGGGAAGTTGCCAGATTGAGGATAGCTGCTCTGCTAGTTAGCTTCAATTTATCTCTCTTAAATAGAAATGACAGAGACCTACCTCAAAATTGCCTGTAACAAAATGAAGAATGTCTGTGAGCTCTAGGTACATTATAATTAATTGAAAGATTATTTCAGTTGATCCCATGTCTCGCCTTCCTACATCGGGTGTTTTCGAGTACCACCCACTTCTTGCCTGTTATTCTAATGGCTGCTTGGTTTAAATCTGTTCACACAGCAATTTCTGTATTTTTTTTGCAGGGCTTTGGGGCCAGGAAATGTGAGCGTTTCATAAGCCAAAGTAAGCTTCAAACTTTTGAAAATTTGTCAGATTTTGATTTGCCTCCCTAAATGTTTTTGTTTTTGTTTTGTGGGAGACTAAATTACATTATTAAAATGCTGATTAGCCTTGCATTTTACTGGTTCAATTTCTTTATTACAATCATTTTCCTTTTTTATACTCTCAAATTGGGAAAGCATAGGAAAAATATTTTATCTCTCCTATTCTATAGACAAACAATATGAAATTAGGATCTTGAATAGATATCATGATCCTGGTTTCAGTCATATGGTCCAGCTGTTATGTGAAGCTACAATTCATCTGGGCTGCAAACATGTAGGTAACTACTAGATTGCATTAATCTACATCTAAACTACATTTTCTAATCCTGATATGATTGCCCTAAGATTGAAGGATCTGCACTGGTATTGAAAAAATATGGACAATCATTCATTCCTCTTAACATACCACAATTCTTCAAAGGTTATTTTCAATATGAGGAATAAGCAAGGAGTCCACCAACAGCAATCTCAACCCACTGAACTGAATGATGAGCTATAAGCAGCAAACGTCTTATAGCGATCAAAGCTAGACAGCCCAGGCACTGGAGGGAGTGGAATCTGGAAGTGCTGGACATCAAATCCTCCATCTATAGTCAGTGATATAAGAACAGCATTTGATCATCTATAAGGCTTTGGCAAGTATTGTAGCCTCCTAGGGACATAGTTATTTTCCATTCCATTCATATTTTCAGATTCCCACATATATGACTCACATCCCAGGAGGATCAAAATGACTAGAAAGTCCCTCCTTGGGACACTCCAATGGGGAGCTGGTGAAAGAGGGGTGTGATGCTTGGATGTTAAACTTGTGGCATCACATGATGTATCATTACTTTTTTTCTCTTCTCTAAACTAGGGGTGGGCATGGCCAGTGAATGCCACATCCAGTACATTGGCTGTGAGTGACACCCCTGTGCAATGGTGGGTTATGACTGGTATGCCCCAGTATGGGCGTACCAGTGCCTGCTGGGAGCACCAGGTACCATTCCGGTACAGTGCTCCGGAGTGCCCATGCTCCTTACCAGTATTTGAAGTTTTGGGGGCTTCCATGAATGGAGCATATGGTGCCTGTGCGATGCTCTGCCGAGCAGCTGGAGGGTCGCAGAGGCGTCACGGAGCATTACAGGTGGTAAGTACGCATGCACGCGCTGTGCACGTTCATGTGTTGGACACCCTGCCCCGTTGCACCGTACCGGTTACTACAGGATCCGGAACTCGCCACTGCCCCTGTTCTAGAGCCTCCCCTTTCTTCTCAGATCCCTTACCTGATTTCCGTACAGAAGGCAAGAATCAGATCTTCTTGTCAGGCCATCAAGTGATTATGTTAAATATTTCTTGGAAATCTTCAGGCTGCAGAAAAAAGGAAGGGAATGGGGAAATATATGCATTGCAAATACAAATGCATTATCTTTGTTTTACTTCTTGCTGGCAAAACTGGAAAGTGCTGTTTGTTAGTTTTTAATTTTATTTTGGAATGACTCTCTTGAACTGGAAGGTTCCCCAAAGATATATTCTAAACTAAATATATTCTGTTAGGGAAAGCAAAATGCAATGGTTGCTTTGAATTCAATAGTTATTGCTAATGTGTAAAATTTGTGCCTGCATTTTCCATGTTTCGTAAATGTTGCAAAGAAAAATACTACTTTCACTGAAATTTCAAATACAGCTAATCTAAAAATAACTAGCCCCAGCTTGAAATCAATGCTGATAGAAGTATGGAGTTGTTTTCCAACTGGAACAGAATCCTTCTGTAATAATTGGCTGATTTTATATTTGAGTAGAAAAACTTGTTCAAGCCCTGTGAAAAATGCACAAATTGCTGTGTGAACAGATTTAAACCAAGCAGCCATTAGAATAACAGGCAAGAAGTGGGTGGTACTTGAAAGCACCTGATGTTGGAAAAGCTTAAACCTGTTTTAAGTTCAAGGCAATTCAAAAGGTTATGCGCCGTAAAACCATTTCCTGTATACGACAGAAGAGGGTTTTATTGCATATGACAGTTTTCTGAAATTGGCCTGACATAAGATAGACCACGCAGATTAAGTTTCTTTATGTAGTTACTTGTTCAGAATTTCCTATCTCTCCTCCTTTCTGATATTCTACAATCACATTATGCAGCCAAATGGAGTTATAAAATATATGATGCTGTCAAAACAATAGCTTGGTCCTTCAGTGTGCTGTTGCTGGAAGCACATAATAGATGAGAACTTGGCTATCATTACGAGCCCATTAGAAGGATAATTTATTGACTTTACCACTGCTATTCAGATGGCAGAGAAATGGACTTCAATTTTTGTCACCAGCATATGGAAGAAATATTCTGTTACTGGGAGATTTAGGACTTCCTGTGGTGATTTCTAGGTTGGGTTCACGCTGCATTGTAAATTAGTTATGGAATCAATCTAGTTTCTAGATATGTGGAATACACTGAAACAAATAAGCGAGTTTACCCAACTTGGTATATCATAGGAAAAAAGAAAATTAAACAGGATTAAATCCAGTCAATCTTAGCATGTAAGTTCAATATAACTGCAACTTCTTTAAGAGGTCATGTTGTCACACTATAAAAGCTGATGGTACTTTCAAAACCTGTACCATCTGTATTTTAGTGTGAAAGCCATACTAGGTTCCATATGGTAAAATTATCAAGACTCATAAAATGCAAATGAGCAGCTGATAAGGGGGAAGGCATTTATTTATTTATTTATTTATTTATTTATTTATTTATTTATTTATTTATTTATTTATTTCTTTATTAGACATATACTGCTTCATAGGGCTTTCAGCCCTCTCTAAGTGGTTTACAATTTTTTTTTTTTTAGCAAATTGAGTCAGCAACTTGCCCCTACAGTCCGGGTCCTCATTTCACCCACCTCGGAAGGATGGAAGGCTGAGTCGACCTTGAGCCGGTGAGATTTGAACCGCTGAACTGCAGATCACAGCCAGCTAAAGTGGCCTGCAGTACTGCACCCTAACCACTGTGCCACCTCGGCTCTTACACAGGCCCAGCTTTTAATGTCTCTGCATCAGTGGTGGAATTGAATTGTTTTTATTTCCGGATCTGTGGATGTGGCTTGGTAGGCGTGGCAGGGGAAGGATACTGAAAAAATATGAACAATTGATACATATGTTGAGCTGACAATCATCTTCTTGTGTGTGGTTGCTAAGAAAAGTGAAGCTCTCATTATTGAATGGAATGTCTTTGATTAGATAAGAATACTCCAGTTGTATTTAGGCTATCTACATTTTGTGCAGCTGATGTAACTTCATTTAGTTCTGAGACCTACTGGTATTAACAAAGGAGTTTCATACCATCTAAATCAAAGATAGCTCATGTGTATTTGATAAGTTGTCACTGCATGTCCTATAAACTTTAGCTATCAATCATGATAGCATGACCTCATCTGTGCTGAGGTACATAATAGCCGAAAGCCATCAAAACTCATTGCATAAGCATACAACATTAAGGTTTTGGGAATGAAATTAACAAGATCTATTTTAAAACAAAACTTAATTGTTTAAGGAGAAGTCTTCACTAAAATTTATTTCTTAATTTCCACATTGCATGTCCTGTTTTATAAGCAAGCAAAACAAGTTACAGAATGCAGGCATGACTACAAATACTATCCAGGCATCAGGAAGAGAGTCTATATCTGCAAATCTCTTGCAATAATGAAATCTAGGAGTTTGCAAACAGAAGAGTTAAACATCAGATCAAATCTTGACAACCCTCTGCTATAAATTGAATTATTGGCCATGCTCTTGTCTTGTAGTGTTCTCATTCTCTCAGATGATAAACAGCATCCATCACACTATTGTGTCCAGAAGTCAAAACAGAATCCTTTTATACTGTGTAGCCAAGAAATATGCATCTATTTACTTTTCAACATGATTGAAAATGCATTCTAGTTCAATCCTTACTGCAGGTTAACTGGCTATATTGGATTTGGAGAAGTAGAAAATTTTATTCACTGTGCATTCATAAAAGTACTTGTTAAATTTACAGTTTCTAAAGTATTAGGTTAACTGATTATTTTCCTTCAGTATTTCACTGTTTCAGGATTCTCCATACAAAATAATAAGCACAAAGTTTACAATAGATATAACTGTACAAATTCATATATTAATAAGAAGAATGTTTTAGAAGTACATTATAGAAAATTACTTGCAATGATATGCACATTTGGTAAAATTGTATAGAATATATTAGCATGCATGTCCACCAGAAAAGCACACTGATTTTTTAAAGAAACCTTTTATACAGGTTTCGTAAAATTCCACATGCAGCAATAGATATGATGAATTTAAATCTGGACACACTGGAAATCAAGTAATATGAAATGGCCAGATTTCTCCATCTTTATATTGGGATGATCGGTTCTAACTTACAATCAGCATGTTGAAATTGATGAGATTAAAACCCATTGGTCTCTGTGACTGTATTCTGACTAAGAGTACTTCCACCTATGTGGCTGTTGCCATGATCCATTGAATGGCTACTTTGTATTTTCCTAATTAATAGGTTTCCTATGATAAAGAAAAAGAAAATTGGGGGGAAAAACTACAAATGGAAGATGCCATTGAATGGAGCTTTTCTTAAGTTCTGTGAAAGGGACAGAGCAATTATAGGATTGGAAAGGCATTGTCCAAGATATGCTTGGTGGTCCAGAAGGAAAGCTAGCATGTGTAGTACTTAACTATGGTCAGTCTGAAGCTGCTTCACAAGGTTATTTCTGCGAGAATGATGTTTAGCTCTTTCCCAATGTAACAGTTTAAAGCACGGGTGTCAAACTGACTGCGTCACGTTGCGGTCATGTGATGTATCATGATTTTTTTCTCTTCACGGAGCTGGGGTGGGCGTGGCCTGTGTGTAATGCATCTGGCCCACAGGTTGCCAGTTTAACATCCCTGACAAAGAAAAGAATTTCTTGACTAGAACTGGGATTCTGGTAACAACATGTGCTCTTTTTGACAGTGATATGAAAGTGATTTACTCTTTCTTTCTCCCAAAATTTGTTTAACTCCCCCATATAGATTGCAGCTTTGAAAATTCCTAATAGTCTCCAGGCCAAATACTAGGCATTGCTAATCCTGCTGAATCTTTTTTCTGATCAGCCAAGGTTGACCAAGTATTCGTTGTCCTGTACATCAACACATTTCAATGCATGCTGATCCAATAAAGCAGGGGTGTCAAACTCAAGGCCCACAGGCTGGATCCAACCTATGGGGTGCTTAGGTCTGGCCCATGGGGCTGCTCTGGAAACAGTGAAGGCCCGAGCCAGTGTTGCCTGTGTCAGCAAAAATGGGCTCCCAATATCTGTTTTCAGCTGGGAGGGCCTCCTGCAATCCTCTGCCAGCAAAAACAGAGCTTGGGAGGGCTGCACATGGCCCTCTCAAGCTTTGTTTTCACTGGCAGAGGGTTTCAGGAGGGCCTCCCAGCTGAAAACAGAGATCGGGAGCCCATTTCCATTGGCAGACCGCTTGGGCCACAACATGCGCCCCCGACCCAAGTGATATCAAACTAGCCACGGCCACCCTTGCCATGCCAACCCCTGCCCCCAAGGTCAAACACAACCCTGAATGAAATCCAGTTTGACACCCCTGCTTTAAAGGCACAGACGCTTCTTACATAAGTGAGCATTTCTACAGGAACAATTATCCTTGGTGCAAAAGCAAAGTGCAAGACATCTGTTTCAGGGCTCTTTTATGCAATGTAAGCAAAACAATTACTGTAATAGAATAGCCTATTTCCTTTCCAGTGGGATCCCTTTTCTTGGAAGCAGACCACAAAGCTCCAAATATGAGTAAGCCATGCAACAAAGGAAAAGAAAAGGTATTTTTTCCTGCATGGCCAACCAGTGACAGTTTCCCTTCGGTGTTCACTGAACCGTTGATCCCAAATCCTTCCATCGGGTTTGTGTATGATGAATGCCAATGGGTGTTCTATCTCAACTGGATATGAGGAAATTAGACTGAAAGACAAAGGATTGATTTGGAAAGTAAACTAATAGATTCAATCTGAACCCATTCTCTCCTGGCTGAGATTATGTACAAAGGCATGTAAGGCTGTGCATATATAGGGGAGAAGGGGAGAGAGAGGGGAGTATCTTTTTCTTCCCTGTTGCAAATTGACAGCAGTCACGTTTGCCCTCCATATAACTTCAGGAATTCATACCTGAGCATTTTTTTTTCTGTTTCTTTTCTTTTTTTGGTAGCTGCTGCTGTTAGCATAATTGCTGTTCCCACAGTGCCTGCTGCAGTTTGTAAGCTCATTTTAAACTTGACTGTGGGGATTAGTGATAACACTCCCTACTGCACCATGCGTCTTATTATTTAAAACCCTAAAGAGAACAAAAGGCATGTGACTCCTCTTCTGCACCTTGCGAATAAAATAATATTTCCTGGAAATGTTTTCTGAAAAGCCTCCATCGTGTTTTTCAGATGGATTGTTATTTTTCTTGATTATCCCAAACAATAGAGGCCATAATATTTCGATTATGAAGCATTGTAATTAAAATTTCATATCTATTGCTGTCCTCTAGAATAATACAGAATAATCCTGTGGAATAATGAAGCAAGATTATTTAAAGGTGGGCTAATGGATATGTATCATTTGAAATAACAGCCATTAACTATGCTGGCTAGGGATTATGGGAGTGGGAATTAAATGCATTTGGAGGGCAGCCATTTGGAGGAAAACAGCGGCAGAACACAATGTCTTTCTCATTTTATGTGAGCTAAAAAACGCAAGATTTTATTTAGCAAGATCAGCACACTGATGATATTATGCATATAAGTTACATAACTTGTATAAGGATATATCATTTTGCTTTAAATCTAAACCACCTCTGGTAAGATATTTGCATCCCAATAAATGTTTTTTTAATGTATAAAAATAGCCCTAAACACATTGAAACTTGGTAAATAGTGAAAAGACACCTACCATGCTAGAAGTAACATAAAACCTGCAGTTTAGTGTTTCCATCTGTGGGCAATCATTTATCCAAATATTGCATGAAATTAGATCCGATGGCATATACAGGATTGGTACCTTGTTAAGTATTAAGCTGCTTAACAATTTGCAATGAATAGCAGTTGGCAGCCCCAGGGGAAAATAAATATGGATAAAATGGTGTATATCACAAAACTTTCCAAGACTATGAGAAAGTCACTTGATTATGCTGAAAGTTAGCAGAAAACAACATTTTTGGTGTTGAAAAAGTGCCAACTTCTTTTACCTTTCTGTGTTTCCTTTTTTATGTTTTTCACAGCTCTCCAGCATCTATTCATTGCCCATTGTTCAGTGGTGCTACTGATAAAATAAAACTGTACTTTTTTCTCTACCGTAGAAAATTTTAGCCCATTAATACATATCATAATCAGGCATGATGAAGGTCACAATCCTATACACAGTAGTTTGCAGTGCTGGCTATGTATAGAATGTCATAAACCCAACTGAAAATGGAAATAGGATTAGAGTTGACAATCAATATGCGAATGCTTTCACCCCAGCTTCTTTTTTAAAATCATTCTCAAATATATTATAGTTTATTTGCAACTATTTTGCAATTAGTAAAAGTAATATTTATTTACAATAGGAAAAAAATAATTTTCATTTCAACTGAGTATTATTTTATTCTTATCTCCTTGAAAAATACTCAAAATATTTTTCCTTACCAATAATAATCAATATTTCACTGTCTTTGTTTTTACTCACTGGAATTATTTTTACTTTGAAGTTTAGGTGGATGGATGTAGATTAACCTTGACACAAAAACACAGTTGCCCTATGGATATTGAGGAATGTAGCACTTATAAATCACCTCCATATGAAGCATTCTAAAATGTACTTCTAATACGTACTTCTAATATGTACTTCTGCCAACTTAGTATTTCAAAAGCATGTAAAAATGCAAGTAGAAAAATAGGCACCACCTTTGGTGGGAAGGTAACAGCGTTCCATGAGCCGTTGGCATTTAATCATGCCGGTCACATGACCATGGAGATGTCTTCGGACAGCGCTGGCTCTTTGGCTTTGAAACAGAGATGAGCACCGCCCCCTAGAATTGAGAATGACTAGCACACATGTGCAAGGAGAACCTTTATCTTTACCTTTAATATGTACTTTGTAAACTAATTGTAATTCTTCTTTTAATGCTGTAATAGAGTTGTTGGAAAATGTGACAAAATATAGATTAAATTTGTAGTTTGAGAGAAAATACGATAGGCCATGGATCAATTTGATCTAATTATATTGTAATATTGTTCAGATAGGCTGACATTTTTCTGACAACTGCTTGATTCATAAAGGAGATTGTCAGGTCATCCAAAAACACTGAAGGCAAAAATTGGGCTGACATACCAAGTTATGCCATAATTAGTTAAATAAGCTGCAAGTGACTAACCTAACACATGGTAAACCAAAATGAACCAAACCACATGTCTTAGTTTAATGTGTGAGCCCAGCCAAGGCTGTCTGTATTGTTTCCGAGCATGAGCATTTCTGAGCATGAGGTTTAATTGCTGGTTTTATTGCCATGACTGGTTCAGAGACTTTTTCCCTCCTGACAGAAGGGAGGAGGGATCTTGAAAGCTATCTAAGTGGCATCTGAATGTATGGTGCTATTTTTTCCCAATGAAACATTCAGAAAGGTTAAGCAAGGGGCAATAGGTCCTTTTTATTAGTCTACCACTTCCCTAATCTATCTCAAGCAACATCATTCAATAGCTCTTCACTTACAAATTGGATTCTTTCCTTAGAAATTGGTGTTATCCAGTGTGGACAGCTAAGATCTTTTGGAGGCACTAATCACCCTATGCTCTCCATTAAAAGGATATTTTGGCTTTTAAGTCTAAGGCTACTGCCTCCTTTTCTTCTTCCTTTTCAGCCAAATTTTGAAAGAATCTTTGCAAAAGAGGAGGAGCGAGTGGGAGGGAGCTGGAATTCTGAATACACAAAAGCTGAAGGAATGGCAAGCGGCAGTAACCTAGCAACAGTGTCTCAGGATTTGAATGTAATTATCCTTCCAATGTGATAAATACTCTGAAGGACTCCTTATGTGGGGATCATACTAAATAAGTCTTTGAAATTACCCTCATCAAATATTGATCGAGGGACAGAAAGAAAGACCCAGCAAATTCCAGCAATCCCATGTTCTGTTAATGGGACAACACCGATGCATTAATATACAGCAATCGTACCAATAGTCTCATCTAGCAACAAAAGGAACAGTCATCAAGACAGGCCCGTCATATTGATTTTCCTTTTGTTTTATGCCCAGCATACAGAGAAACAATCACAATAAACAGGATTTATATTAGCCAGTTGAATTGATGGAAGTTTAATTGTTGCCTTAGGGGGGGAAATGTTCCCATTGGAAAGAATAAGTAGGAAAACGCTAAGATGGGAGCTCATTAATAATCAGAAATATTTCCTTCTTGTGCGGGGTGTGTGTGTGTGTGTGTGTGTGTGTGTGTGTGTGTGTTTGTGTCTTTCTTTACCATGGGTCAGTATCTGTTTTTGTCAAGCACTCCTGACTGGGAAAACATTGATTCTGTTTGCTTGGTGAAAAAATGATTTACGCCACAGGTTTGTCTGGATAGCACTATATCAGAGTTTGTTGAGAAAAGAAAAATAATGACACCAAATAAATGCACAGATGTCAAAATTAGGCTAAAGACAGCAGGCCCACTAAGGAACTCTTTTTTTTTTCGGTCCAAAGGTTTCATTTCTTTTAAAAAACACAAATATTTCATCATTCATCAATCATTAAAACATTGAAGTACAATTTTTTTGTATGCCCCTTCCTCCCTCCACCCCTCCACCCCCCTCCTCCTTCCCCCCCCCCAACTTCCCAGAACCCGTACATGGTATGGATTTTTAACTAACACAGTCTAAAATCTATTGAGAAAAAAGAAATAAAGAAATTAATGACATTCTACATTGACCATAGCTTCTTCTTGCTGAACTAACTTTAAACAATTTAAATAATTTCTGATCTTAAGCATAGGCTAACTAAAATAATTAATAATAAATCTTAACTGGAATTTGGAACTCTTGGTGTAACTACTTTCCAATGGAAACAATGGATATCATACCCTAATAATTAATAGTTCATATTAATTTAAAATTTAATCATATTTTATATCTACCTTGGCATAATGTTGAATATCAAAATAAACAACATTATAAAAGGAATTGTTAAATGGAATTAAAAATAGGTATGTGTATATCAACTGATATCTTATTTAATTTCAAGATTTAAAGAAAGCACTATTTCGCTTGATTTGAGATTTGAAAACAACCCCATTAAATTTGAATTAAATCAAAATACAGCTTTAGGCTATAGAAGGGGAGACATGATAGCACTGTTTCAATATCTCAGGGGTTGCCACAAAGAAGAAGGAGTCAAACTATTCTCCAAGGCACCTGAGGGTAGAACAGGAAGCAATGGGTGGAAACTAATCAAGGAGAGAAGCAATTTAGAACTGAGAAGAAATTTCCTGACAGTTAGAACAATTAATCATGGAACAGCTTGCCTCCAGACATTGTGAATGCCCCAACACTGCAAGTCTTTAAGAACATGTTGGATAGCCATTTGTCTGAAACAGTATAAGGTTTCCTGCCAGGCAGGGGGTTGGACTAGAAGACCTCCACGGTCCCTTCCAATACTGCTATTTTATTGTAGAAAAGAAGTATCAAAATGCTAGTATTAGTGCCCTTTAAACACCCCCCCAACAGAGAAATAAAATAGAAATGGATAAAAATAGCAGAAGTGTTTAGAGGGTGAGAAACACACTTACAAAGTATTCTTTAAATTGTCCAGCAAGAACCAACCAAAGAGTTCCTTTGAACTAATTCAGGAAAACTTTGAACTACAAATTAAAAATAAAAATATCCATAAGCTTTCAATAAAAATTGAAAAGTCCATCACTCTCTCATTATTACTTTTCTAAACTGGCAGGTTGCCTGACATGACTCATTGACCAAGTTGGCCTCTTCTGGAATCTGTGCCTTCATTGTTTTAACACTGTGAAAACTCTATGTTTTCTTTGTTATGTAAAAATGCATAACTACATAAAGACATAAGTCCATTACATAAAATGTAGCAAATCACAGTGATCCCAAAATGACACATGTGAACGCACATCATTATAGATGCCACCATTACCTGCTTATGTTCCAACATCTAACACAAGTATGAAAGCTGTGACATTTAAATGATGACAACTTCATGAACATTTCATTATTTGGTCCTCTTTTCCTAATGTTTATAAAGCAGAACAGAAAACACAAAACCAGACAGATGAAAGAAAATTAAGCAGTTTTCTTCCCTTTTTTTTTTTAATGAAGTGGGAGTATGGTATGAAAAAGATTGAAGAGATTGAGTCCAGATTCCAACAGGAACATTATTACAATTCAGATAAATAGACTAAAAGTTAAGGAAATGTAAAAATAAAAGTGTATGGATTTGGGCAAAGATAGAGAAAGTCACAGGAAATAGCAAACTAGATCAAAACAGAAGAGCAAAATAAATTTAGACTTTCTTTCCACTTATTCCAATTGAATCTGTCCAAACAAATTCTACCAGAAGAGTGAGAAACAGAGGAGCACTTCCCCTGGTGGGATTTGTGGATGTAATGAAAGTCATTAGCAACTACTCAGAGAAAACCCATCACACTGTTCATTCCTTACCACTTTATCTAGTTTTCTTTTATATAGAAGGAAACCTGTAATGATGTTTGAAACTCTCGAAAGCTAGGAAGTAGCAGGAAATCCATCAGAACCCCAAACCATCTTCAAATTGTTCTGAGGTAATTTAAAAGCATTCAGTCAAAACTCCTTCAAATATTTCATATGGCCCTAACTGAAAATATTCAAAATAAAATGTATGCTTAAATTAGTACCCACATTGATTTTTTAAAAGGAAAAATATGAAGTAAATGCTTTAAAAAGAAATTATTCATTCATCAAACTGTATCCCGACTCAGGCATATAGTCTTTGTAATTATGTTAGCTGAAAAGAAAACTCTACTCACCCCCCTTATAGTAAGTTTACCTCCTAGCCCCAAAAAATTGGATTGAATTTTTATAGACATATATAGATTTATTCTGTGATACATTAGCAAATTAAAGTATCATAAAACACTTTGTATAATAATTTAGAAGCAGCTTATAACATCCCATATGTTGCGATATACGTGCAGGTATGCATCTGCCATACTGTAACACGTATAGAACAGAAGCAATAATTAACCATATGATTAAATCAGTAAACTAAAAGCAATAATTGGCCATATGATTAGATCAGTAAGACAAACTGTCCAACTCCAAGCGTTGATTAAATCAGTACCCTTAACACTAAGCAGATCAGCAACCACAGACTTGTAACTAAGCGTTGATTAAATCAGGGGTTACAACTGTTTAACTCTCAAACATTAATTAAGCATTGGATGTTTGCATGATGATAAAAGGTTTATTGACTATGAGTGTTCTTCGAGTCTACATGAGAGTAAATGAGTTACCATATACTGTAAACTTGCACAATCATGATTGGTCCGCATTGGCTATGTGAATCCACCCCTCCCTTGTGTATGATCAATAAAAGAAGCCTCCGGACTCTGTTCCGGGTCGGTTTCGTCCCGAAGGAAATTCGTGTCCGAGTCTTCTTTCCTCATTGGCTTCATGAACCACCCGCGGAGAAATCGCACCCATAGAACAGCAGTAGTAAAACAGAGCATTACGGGCAATAGTTAAAAGCAGTTTTGAATATAAGTCACCAGAGTCATTTAAAATTGACAAGAGTAGGAGTTTTTTGTATTTCAGAAAGGTGTTCCTCAAACATTTCTTACCTTTTAGAGATGTCTTGTTAATGTCTATTGTGAGAGCTGCCAGAATTGTCATTCTTTAGTTCCCTCTGCAGTCTCTAACATTTAAGACTGCAATTATATACCATCAACTACCCTGGATTAAGCCTTACTGGTGCAGAAGATTTGCTTCCAAGCAAATGTGTTTCATGTCAGATTATAGCCATGAATATTAAGATATCATGCCAAAGGATAGTTTACCGGGTTGTGATATTGTGGCACATCAGTGAGAGATCTAATGACCTAATATTCATCTGTAAAGTAAGCTTGATACACTCAAACCTTAGAATTTTGTTTGTTATCTTTTTTTCAATGTGTGTGTGTGTGTGTGCGCGCATGCGCGTATGCCTATACATATTCATATTCAAACCTAGTGGTTTGGCTTTCCATACCACAGTTTATCATGTGATCCTTGTTCTAATCTTTCCAGTTTAATATGAATGTGCTTTACTACTAATGCTGGAACTTACTCATCTGGCCTGTCCTCTCACTGTGACTCAAGCTACTATCAACCCTTGACACCCACGCAAAGGGCCACCCAACTCCAAGTCCCATCCAAAAGCCAGGTTGACTATCCATTAATATTGATTGACCATTCAAGAATTTAATGATTTGGTTCATGGAATTATGTGAATATAACTTTAAAGGAAGCCTAAGTTGTCATCACTGATATGCTATGAATATGTGATTCAAAGTAGTAATCTTATTTCCCTTATATGAAGAAGAGATTGGTTTAATTCAGATTTTATAATATGATTAGATTTCTTTTTGGTGAAGGTATAATCAATGATAAGACTAAAGTAAAACCTGATCTGGGTAAAATCCGGATCTTGAAAAACTGTTCTGGAATAATGTCATAAAATATTAAAGAAACTTTTGATGAATTTAACTTTTTAAAAATGCTTCAATATGTCCTAATAAGTGTATAAAACCCTGAATATTGCTTTGTAATGCAAGAAGCACAACGAAGAAACACTTCTGGAGCAATTTGTATTCTACCTTCTCTTGCTCCAAGGTGGCAGAATAAAAAAGCTCTTGCAATAATCTTTCTCTACCAGTTGTACTGTTAAAACCATCCTTAGGGAAATTCAAACAGCACAATTGCTCTAGTCTGACTTTGTGTGCTAAGCTGCTTGAATTAAGTGGGTGTTTAGAATCCTGAGCAAAGCCTTTGGGAAAATAACCTTTCACCCACACTGCTGCACTTCTCAACCTGCTGCTAATTAGGATGGAGAGAGTCCCCCTTGTTTTCAAATACTGGTTTACCTCTGTCTTAACTTTCTGCTGGGAGCTGACCACAGAGTCTTGATGCGTAAGGAACAGGGCACAGCAGATGGTAACATGCCAGCATGCCTTTGTCAGAAAACAAAACTTTTAGCATTGCAACGCAGGGAAGCCATGCCTCAAGTTTCAGTTAAGCCTCTCCACAGCAAAGCTAACTATTAGCCACACTACACTGCTCATAGTTCTGAAAAAAGTGTATAGAAAATGTGTGGCTGTATGATATAATGGATAAAGTGTAGGATTAGGACTAGCGAGACTTAGGTTCTAGCCTTTTCTTAGGTACAATCACTTTCTCTCAGACTTAGACTGAGAAGTAAAAAAAAATCTATTTACCACCCACCCTCAGATGAGGATGGTAGATTATAATCCACAACTATCAATGAAGAAGTTTCAACCTACATTGCATTGATTCAGAATGATGATGACCATGATAATACATACATGTATATATGTGTGCACGCACACACATGATTTTTTTCCATGTTCAGCAAGAGAGGTAATGTCTTCATAATACAAGAAATGGTTCAGCTCTAGGAATACTCCCAAAGTCAATTATGGTACTTGAGGTCAGTGGGAAAGATACAAGCAGCCCAGCTCATTCTACTCAATCTGGGATATCAATGGGTAACTTATCCCAACTTATTTTGTTCCTGAATTTTTATATTGCTTGTGGGTTTGCTCAAACTATTGTCCAAAGCCTAGAAAAATGATTGCATAATAATATATTGTCAATTTAGGATTTTATTCTGCAATTGTTAAATACCAATGTTTAAACATCACCAAGAAAGTATTGTGGTTGGCTAGGATTACCATATTTGGGCTGCAAAAAATCAGCTTGACTACTAGATTGCAGCAAAGACATACAGAAAACAAACTCTTTGCTGCCATTTAGTAGTTGTCCAGATTGTTGCATCATAGATTGGTAGCCCTACCTTTGTCTTATTACCATTTTTCTAAACTTGTGGTTGCTTGCTACAAATTCTGGTATTTGCAATCTCAATGGATCTAGGAAGTTAGCAATAGCAGTAGCACTTAGACTTATATACTGCTTCACAGTGCTTTACATCCCCCTCTAAGTGGTTTACAGAGTTAACATATTGCCCCCAACAATCTGGGTCCTCATTTACCCACCTAGGAAGGATGGAAAGCTGAGTCAACCTTGAGCCTGATGAGATTTGAACTGCCAAATTGCAGCCAGCCAGCAGTCAACAGAAGTAGCTTGCAGTACTGCACTCTAACCACTGCACCACTGGGGCTCATGTGCTATCCAAATAATATTCCATCCCAAAATGAAACTTCCTTTATTCAAATTTGCATTAGTTTTTGTAAAATAAATAAACAAACATACACACTTTATCAAGTATCATCTTAATATTGCTGAAGAAATGGAAGCTAGAAGCCACTTTCATTCAAAGTGGGAGAATCTTGAATTTCAAGTAACACCACAACTCTAGAATAAAAGCATTTGAGATTTTTTTTTCCAAAAAAGGGATCAAAATATAAATATATGAAATAATCCAACCATATGCACAGTCTTGAGACTACAATTAAAGATCTTGCAACTTTGCTTGTGTAGGATTTAACTCAATGGTTAACATTCTCTTTGGAGAGTATACAATAAATATAGCAAATACAGCAATCTGTCGTCCCTGTTTCTATGAATATTTTTTTCGGCTGACCTCTGAAAAATTATGGTATACTACATTAATGTGCCCTGGAGACCCACCATACTTATGCACAGACATCTCTCCAGAAGGCTAAAGTCTAATATATTAACATGCTCATAACCAGAATCCATCTTGCAGATGATAGTTTCCAGCATGGCCATTTCTATCCCTTATTTTCATTGATGCAGAAAATCTGTGGTAAAACATGCTTCAAGGAAATTAGTTTTCCAAAGTGTGGGTTTATGAGATAACTACCCTTTAAAATTAGAGTTTAATAAAGAAATATTTTAAAAAGCCATTTTATTTATTATTTATTTATCAATAATAAATAAATGTATAGCCACCCATCTCACAAAAAGCATCTCTTGGTGGCATGGCTATTACTTGTCTAAACCTCAAATTCTTACCTGTGCAATCTTTTCCTCTGATCACAGCTGGAATTGTACCATCTGTAGTAAATGCAGAATATATGTTAAATGTATCATGTCGTAGAAACTTTCTCATTTTAGGACCAACTTTTTTTTTTAATATAATGATATGATTCTTATGAAGTATACTGGAGAAAAAGAAATAATGGTACATTGTCCATCCCTTGGGAACATATAGCTTGAAATTGATGTTTCTAAAAATACAAATTCTAAATTTCATTCTTTTGTATCTGTGTTAAATATGTATATATGTATGTATTGTATGTATGTACTGTATGTATGTGTGTATGTATGATTGGCAATGGTCTGATTAAAGAAAAATAACTCAAACTAGTGCACCATAGAGATGCAAAAGAAAAAATAATTTTTAATCTTGAAATTAAAAAAACAACTGTAAAAGCATAAAATGCAGGGGGGGGGGAGGGAACCTAGATCTACTGCAGAGGTACTTTTTTTTTTCTTTTTGTGATGAGGTCAAAATCATGAGCTCTTCTCTCATTCCATAAAAGAAATTCTCAAGATTTCCAATGAAGAGATAACTTAATGTTGGTGACTGAGGACAGAGCAGGAGCATGGGAAAGTTAGCTGAGAACTGATGTCCTGCCACTCCCAGCATCTATGACTCAATTGTTCTTCCTGCCTGATGGGCCAATGTGACATAGTGATTAAGGTGTTGGACTGGAGAGATTGCATAACTTTGGACCAGCCTCTTCCAGTGAACCTGCTTCATGGGAATATTGGTACGGGGAAAAATGGATAGAGGGCTATGAACGGTACTCTGAGGTCCTGAAGCATTTATACCCAATAAATAAATAAGCAGCAGAAGATTGACACAGACCCCCCAACACACACACACACAGTTCTGTTGGGTGATTTTCTCTCTAACAACATGACAAGGGACGTTCCTAAAGGCCCCTTTTCATCCAGAATTCAGTCACCTATAGAAAGCATGAATTCTCATTTTCTTTTTCGGAGGATGAACAGTAACATTTGAGCAGATTAATGTATCCCATATGTCTTTCTTCCTAGCTATACAATTCAGAGGAAAACATGATTCAGAATTTTCAGCCATATTCAATTTTCACCGCTCCTTGTATAACTTGTATAAGCTCAGATGGAGGAGAATCAATTAGTGTCTGAGAAAGAAAAAGTGTTGGGTGACTTGTGAAAGGGAGAGGCACTCCACTAGCATGACAACTGGGAAAAATCCATCAAGAATGCCTAAGTAAACAGGCTGCCCGTGCTAGCTAAGGAAGAAAACAGCCAGTCTAAATCTGTGGCTAACAGCCAATATGCATCGATGATTAAATATCCATCAATTTGCACATCACACCCTTAGTTTTTGTACCCTGCGCCAGCAGAGCACCGAATTACAGAACCTCAGGCTTACCAAACAGGGGCTGTCAACTGACAGGCCAAGAGGCCCCAGAGCAATTTCACTTACTTTTGATTCATGGCTTGTCAGAATGCTAACCAAATATTCCATTTCCACCCTCCGGCTGCATTTCTTGCTACTGAATTGCATCACCAACATCAGGCTATTCTTTCTCCAGAGGACAATCTTTAGGAAAATGAATTATTAAATCACTATCTGATTTCCTAGGGAGATGGAGGGGAGGGGGAAGTGCAGTTTCAGCCTACTGAACTTATTGTTATAGAAATGTGTATTATCCTCCCATTTTTTACATTAGGTTATATTCATATTTCACCATTCTAAGGAAAATGGATGGTTGTAT
This sequence comes from Thamnophis sirtalis, assembly GCF_051295495.1. NCBI lineage: Eukaryota > Metazoa > Chordata > Lepidosauria > Squamata > Natricidae > Thamnophis > Thamnophis sirtalis. Next base: position 38,844,303 of record NW_028261391.1, read on the forward strand.
AGCTCTGTTTTCTAACTCATGATAACCATGTAAGGTAGTTTGGACTAAAAGCCGTGTGTGTGTGTGTGTGTGTGTGTGCACGCGTTCTAGTGTTGTAAGCCTGGGAGTCACCAGTTCTAATCATGTCAAATATTATGGATGCTAGCTTTGTAAAATCTAAATAAATAATAACTATACTACATTTTCTAACTTACATTCCCATGCCTGGAAACACACCCATGTCTTAAGACCCAAAGCCAGCAGGTAGAGACAATCTAATCTCAGAAGGAACAGTAGGTGATAAACAGGCACAGCAACTGAAAAGGCATAGTACTCGGGTCCTCTAAGATAATATTAATTGATTGGCAAAACCAACAGCATGTTTCTTATGTAGGATCAGATAGAAACATCCAAGGAGAGATGTTTGGTGGCATGGCCAGTCAAGTTACTTCCTACTCAGCTGAACCGGTCTGAACTGGTAGGAAACCACCTCTGCCTGTACTGTAAGTTTGCATCAGTTGCAACTTCCGTGTGCATTTAAAGCTGCAGTAATTTACTCAGGAAGTATCTAAGATATGTGTTTTCATAAACAGAGTCACCAGGTTTATGGGGATGCCCTCCTGACAGCTGTTCTTTAATCAGGAGCCATAAGTCCAGAAAGACCACCAAGTTATGCACTGGCTCTGTTTAGGGTAGAACAAAGCCATCTGCAATAGGGACTCTAAAACATAAAGCTCCTTCATCTTCAAATGAAGCCTGCTGTTCCCCATCCAGACCCCCATAATCTTTAGACAGCAAGGCAGAACCTCCACCACATCATTCTCCATCAGCTAGGGGAAGAGATGTAAAGCAGGATATCAGCAGCATATTGATAATGCCTTACCCCATGCTGCTGAATGACCTCACTCATGCTTCATGTAGATGTTAAATAGGAGTGATGAAGGTCTTGAACCCTGAGACAAACACTGTAAAGCAATGGCTGTGAGTAAGACCTCTTTCTCTTATCAATACTGACCATGAAGGAAGGAGGGGAAATAGCATATTCCCAAAACCAATGAAAATACAGTGATCAATGGTACTGGAGGTTGCAGAGAGTCATAGAGAGCAGGGTTGGGCACACCATCTCCTCCTGCCAAACCATCTATTTATAAATATTACACCACTGTCTTCTTGCCAGAAATTATTCACAAGCACAATCAATGTCATTTTGTTCGTGTATCCAGGGTTGTAATCCAACTGAAAAGATTCAAGATAATGTACTTTCTCCAGAATTCACTGCAGCTGTATGAAGACCACTTCACAAAAACCTTCTTAGAAAGTGAAGGTTGGAGACAAGACAAAAGTGGTTTAACAGCAATGGCTTCTTCTGGAATAGATAGGATGGCTAGGATGGACCACCACCTCCTTCAGACCGTATGGAAACATCATCTCAACCCAGGGTGCTGAACATAGGCTTCTAGAAAAGGCATTATTCCTCTATTTAATGTGGGACCTGAGGTTGATCAGCACTTGTGCCATTGTGCTGAAAATTTTAATATTGGAGTTATACTTAAGTTAATTTAGAGACTGACAATGGCTAGTTTGCATGGATCCTTATATTTCTGGATTTGTGGGCAGGAAATGAACTTTTGATTCCATTTGATGTATAATCACAAGTGATTACAATTAAATAAACCTATCATTCCTTAGACTTAAGAATTTAATTTATGGAAAACTAACTGTACTCTTAAGAGAGTCAGAGATTTCCTTATTTAGTTTCTTTCATCTGAGAAATCTTTCATTTGCTTCATTTTGAAAATCCTCAATCACATTATCTCTTTGTGGAGTGCTTTGATCAAATAATATCAGCAACAATTAATTCAGAAATACGACAATTAATAAGACTGTGCAAACCCTTTGAAAGAAGTGCTTTGGAAGGCATAAGAGCATATTTCAAATTGGTAAAATGTCTTTGTCTAGGCTTACATTGCTGCTTTGTAGTTGGTACTGATACACCTACAGATGTGTGCAATATGCATAATTACACATTTGAGGAGAACTGTGAGCAGAATCTGGAAATAGCTACACAAGTTTGAAAAACATTGCTGCTCTTTAGCCAGGTATCAGAAGTCTATGGAAATTCTCCATCTATGACCACCTGTCTGCAACTAATATAAATCCTTCCATTCCCCACCATCCAGTCAGAGCTGAAGAAGCTTCTTGGATGAGAGGCGGAATGTCTTCAAAGAAAAAACAAGGAAGTCCAATTGCCTCCTGAAAAAAGCAGCTTTGGGTTAATCAGGTGTCCTTTTTACTTGTACATGTACAGTCTGAAGCATCTTGTTCAAAGGAATTACACAGTCCTAAAACCTAGGACTAAAAGAAATGTCATGGATAGAATTATAAAGTGCAAACAAGGTCAAAGATATTCACCCTACTTCACTATGCTGTCCTTTCCAGGGCTTTCAGGTATAGATTATTCTACATGGGGCTGCCTTGAAGGCTTTCCTGAAGCTTCAACTATTGCAAAATGTATTTATTTATTAAATGTATATGTGGCCCATTACACTATTGAGTGGCTGTTATGCAACCATTTGATGTAGCCAGATACTTTTTCCAAGACATCACTAATTTTTAATCACAGACCATGAAATGACATTGTTATATATTTGTACATTCTGCATATAATATCTACTCCTGTATTTTACAAAACCTGTATATTTTGTATTTTATAAAACTGTACATATAATTCCATGGGTAAATGAAGTTGTGTGAGCAGTTTTGCATTGCTCCTGGAAGGACACATGTTACACCTCTATTCAATAAATTGCATTGGTTACCAGTTTGCTGTAACTATGGAGCACTGGAACCGTGGTTAGAGTGCAGTACTGCAAGCTACTTCTGCTGCCTGCAGGCTGCCTGCAATTTGCCTTCAAATCTCACCAGGCTCAAGGTCGACTCAGTCTTCCATCCTTCCAAGGTGAGTAAAATGAGGACTTAGATTGTTGGGGGCAATATGCTGACTCTGTAGGTTCCACCACAAAACTGCGATGCCCTTATCCGCGCCGACATAAGTGCGGAGGCAAATCCGCGGCGTCCGAACCGCTAAGAAAAAAATGACCCTACCGCCACGACAACAGCGCGGCGACAGAAGGGCGTTCTACATGCTTCGTTCTTTGCCTCCAAAGGTAGCCCTCCTCCTCCAGCTGACAGCGGCAGCGGGCACGGGGAAAAGCGGGCTGCCCAGCAGCAGCAGCCCGCGGGAAGGGTCCAGCACAGCCGCGGGGGGCAGCAGGAAGCCCGCGGGGGCCCCGAATGGGGCCGCCAACGCCGGAGGCGGCAGAGGACGCAGCAGCGGCGGCGGCTGAGGCTCTTCCAGGGCCGGTGAAGCGGGCTTGCCCGGCGGCAGCGGCCGCCCGTCCAAGGAGATGTTGTTGAAGAAGAAGAGGGTGGCCTGCCTCCGCCGGGCAAGCCCGCTTTGCCGGCCCCAGGAGAGCCTCAGCTGCCGCCGCTGCCACATCCTCCTCCGCCACCGGCGTCGGCGGCCCCGCTCGGCTCCCCCGCGGGCTTTCTGCTGCTCTCCGCAGCTGTGCTGGACCCTTCCCTCGGGCTGCTGCTGCTGGGCAGCCCGCTTTGCCCCGTGCCCGCTGCCGCTGTCAGCTGGAGGAGGAGGGCTACCTTTGGAGGCAAAGAACGAAGCATGTAGAACGCCCTTCTGTCGCCGCGCTGTTGTCGCGGCGGTGATGATGCGCGGTGATGACGTCACGGCTTTAGCGACGCGATTTAATCTCCGCTATTTTGCGTAGCACGGTTTTGTTGTGCCACGGACTCTGTAAACCCCTTAGAGAGGGCTGTAAAGCACTGTGAAATGGTATATAAATTTAAGTGCTATTGCTATTGCTTCTGAGTCCAATTCACATTGCTGGTTTTGTCCTTTAAAGCCCTACATAGCATGAAGCCAGTTTATCTGTAGGACTGCCTCTCCCTCTTATATATACCCATCCCATCAAGTCCAGCAGGAGAAGCATGTTGCAAGTCCTATCTACTAAGAAATTCCACCTAGAGAAGCTTAGGACCTCAGCCTTCTCTAATGGGGCACCTGCCTTTCTCACGCCAAGGTTGATACAATTCTTGTAACATCCCCCAAATTAAAACATGGCTTTCCCAAAAAGACTGAGGATCTCCTGCCAACAATATGCATGGAATGCATCATCTGTTCTGTTGGGCACCTTTTTTGTTTACATTTATTTTAATTAATCCTATTTAACTCTTGGTTTCAGAGTCACCTTGTATGATATGGGTGGCCATATAATTTTAATAACTAAATACACTATAGTTCCAATACTTCCTGCAGTAGGCATCCTGCCTTATGTAAATTGTCTCAGAATGAGATTTGTAATCCAGTAGATCTTTCTAGAGGATTTATAATCTGGTTTTATGAACATAACTCTTTGTTCTTGGTGTCAGGAGACAAGGTACTGTAGTTGGGGAACATCCTTGCTTGTTTATTGTTTAAAACAGGGAATTCAAAAGCTTTGTGCAGAGACTACCTAAGAAGTTTCATTAGTAAAATGTGGCTGCTTACCAGTTCAGGATGTGTGTATGTTTTAATTGGATTATGAGTAAGGAAAGCCTTTGGCCTAATTTATGCATTTCAAATACTTAAGATGGCAGGGACTGGAGGCATTCAAAACATATGAGGGAAAATAACAAACATCTCCTCCAGGGCACTATCTACAAATTTTAATAACAATATGTATTCTAAATGCTCACTTCACATCTGTGTGGAACTGGTTTCCAATCTATGCACTGGAATCTGGGGGAGGGAGGGGGAGGGGGTGTTGACTCTTTTATACAGAGTCTTTCAAACTGACTACATTTAATCCAAACTTGTATAGAGTTACTAACTTAAACCAGAGGCGACATCCTTAATACCCACGGAATTTCCCAAGACTATGCCAGATTTAAATCTTTTCCATAGAATTTCTGAATGTTTTTTTAAATGAATAGCTACTATCTTTTAAATATTTCTATTTTTCTATCAATATGAACACATATTAATATTTATAATACTTGCAATATTAAAAAGGTAAAGGTTCCCCTCGCACATATGTGCTACTCATTATTGACACTAGGGGGCAGTGCTCATCTCCGTTTCAAAGCTGAAGAGCCAGCGCTGTCTGAAGACGTTCTCTGTGGTGTGTGGCCGGCATGACTAAATGCCGAAGATGCATGGAACTCTGTTAACTTCCCACCAAAGTTGGTCCCTATTTTTCTACGTGGTGCTAGGGATTCGAACCACAGGACTGCTGACCTTTCTGATCGACAAGTTCAGCGTCTTAGCCAATGAGTCACCACATCCTTCCATTTGCAATATTAGCATGATATAATATGATATATTTGTCCTGTAATAACTTGAGGAACTAAGGCATAATAAAAATACAGTAGTCTTCACTTAATAGAATTTGGTACTGGAATTTTCATTAGTAAGCAATACAGTCATAAAGTGTGATACCATGTGACCATGCCCCTTGCAGTTTCCATCATTCTGTAAGTGAATCACTATGGGTCATTAAAGGAGGACACCACATGGTCAACATTTGCAATGGCTTCCCCACTGAATGTACTTGTAGGAAGCTAGCCCCCCCTTCAAAAGTTGCAAAAGGAGATCTTGTGACTATAACTTCTATGAGCTTTGATCTCTTTATTGTGAGTTGAGTGCTCACAAATTTCAGGGGTCGGTTCCTGTACCGGTTGATACTGCTTTGCTTCGCAAGCACGTGCTGTGCGTTGCTTGCGCATGCACAGTTGACTATAATTTGTTCTGCACATGTGCAGAAACTTGCTGTCAATAGCAAAAGAGACTGGGGAACTGATTTGGGGGCATGGCCAGCCTGGGTTGCTGCCAGTTCTGTGACCCAGGTTGAATCACCACTACCAGTTCAGCCGAATTGTGCCAAACCGGGAACAACCCACCTCTGCTGACAATCCTGCAATCATATGAGTGGAGAGATGCTGCTTCAGAAGAGGACCAGTCATAAGTAATATTTATTCAACACCATCGTAGGTTTGAACAGTTGCTGAACCAGTGGTCATTAAACAAGGACCATTTGTTATAATACGTGCCCATTCCATAATACTTGTCTTTTCCTTAACTATGTCTGTGTTGTATTACAAACTGATTTTTTCTAGCTCTTTAGATATATCATATCAAGGCTGTAAAAATCTACATAACCACTAGATTGCAGTTAGGGAGTTAAATTTATATATGTATATCACTTCTTGCAACCTAGTGGTTATCTGGATTTTTGCAGCTCAGATTAAAAAAAAAACACCTGTCACTCAAAATGAGACCTCTTTCAAAGATTTTTTTTAAAAAAGAAATGCATATAAATGATGAATTACTAGCCAGAAAAGAAAAGTTGCCCCCAAAGTGTATATTTGCTTGAACTAATTAACACTGATGATGGTATCTAGTTTGTGTTATGAAACCTCTGCAAAAAAACAAGCAAGCTCAGAGACCATCTAGGCCCCCACATTGCTTGAACTAATTGTCTAAAAATGTCTGAAATGGCTAATAACAGAATAACAAACAGAACTGGAAGGGATTTTGGAGTTCTCCTAGTCCAATCCCCTGCTCAAGCAGGAATCCCTACATCATTTGAGAAAAATGGTTGTCCAGTAGTAGTGGGATTTAAATTTTTTTACTACCGGTTCTGTGGGCACGGCTTGGTGGGTGTGGTGTGGCTTGGTGGGTGTGGTGTGGCTTGGGAATCTTCATTCCCACCCGCTCCAGAGGAAGGATACTGTAAAATCCTCATTCCCTCTTGATCAGCTGGGACTCCGGAGGCAGAGAATAGATGGGGCGGGGTCAATTGGAGGTGGTACTTATTGGTTCTCCGAACTACTCAGAATTTCTGCTACTGGTTCTCTAGAACTGGTCTGAACCTACTGAATACTACCTTTGTTGTCCAGTCTCTTTTTAAGGCAAGCTACATCCTGCATTGCTTAGTATATCATTTTTAGCATGTGGGCAGATGTAAAAAAAAACTTCTGATGCCACTGTTCGTTAGTTCATTCGTTCGTTCATTCATTCATTCATTCATTCATTCATTCATTCATTCATTCATTCATTCATTCATTCATTCATGTATCTTTGAGTTGCAACTACCGAGATAAATATCTTCCGTTTTCTTCACAACTGCTTTTTGGAATTTGCTTGCCCATGTCTATTTCCTAGGGATGAGAGTGGAGGACTGTCTAAACACTATACCAAACTCTTTCTCAATCATGTGTGACTTTTAAGGCATCAAGAGTTGTCACTGGGGTCAGTCTGCTGCAGCTGTCTTTCTTTGTCTCCCAGATACTGTAGAAACTATCAAGCCTTGCCTAGACTCGCAAAGTTGGCAATTTTCTGATACTGCTGAAACATAATCAGCTTTTGATTCTGAAGCAATTAGCATATTATTACCCATAATGTTATGCATAGCAATTTTGTTGTAAACATTTGTACTAATTCACCATAACCTAATTATTTTTATGATGCATAATCATGGAATATTTTCCAAGAAGGGATGTTTCTATCTTCCAGATATGTAAATCTTTCTGGAAAAAGCCAAGTCCTCAGAAATCATCCAAATATCTGCTTATTCACAAAATATTTTATGGAATGCCAAGATAGAGACTTTGTTTCTATGGACTGTAGATCTTGACAATACATTATAGCTAGGGGGATTCAACAGATAATACATTAGATTTTGGAATAGATAATCATGATCTATGATTATTTCCTCAACAGGCCAGCCCTGCATCATTTTATTTGACATTTTCGAGGAATTGCAAGCATATTAAAGGCATACTGTAAGGGCCACATAAATGTTGAATATCTATTATGCTAAATAGTTTCTTTGTTCATTAAGAGATATATATGAAAGTCAGAGTTATATATGAAATCTAGTATAAAACTGTCCATTTTGTTACAACTCACACTATTTTGTCTCTTGTGCACTAATTACAATTAGATAAATAAATCAGTAGGCAAGGCAAATGGCCAATATTTCTGTCACTATCATTATTTACCAGATGTTATTATATCATGATCCCAAATTGATGCCAACTGAAAATCCCAAGTATATAGACCTAGTAAAATTATTATTAGGACCTTGGCATGAGAGGGTGGAGAGTTAAAGGCCCTTCTCATATACTGGTGGCCCACTACTGAAGGGTCTCAATCCTAACACTTAAGAGTTGATATTTGGAGAAAATGAGCTGCATTTTTATGACATTTGTTTGGCTATTTGTCATGCCTGAAGAAATAAGGCAACAGAGCCTTTTAATACCTAATTTCTGTGCTGTGGGAGACAAAGAAACACAGCATTATCTCCATGAAATTAGGCCAAGAGGCATGGACTGCAGTTTACAATTTCTGAACATAATTAGGCACACTGTGGCCAAATGGAAGTGGAGCCTAAAGCGTATGCATATTCCTCATAGTCCTCAACTTTCAGTTTATAGACCTAGACTCACTGATATGAAGGGAAGGAGGGAGAGTGAGAGAGGGAAGGGGGAGGCAGGCATCTCAGGAAATTAAGAAATGATCTTTCTGGACTGAATGTACACAAAGTTTCATCCACCTAGATCTGCCTCTTGTCTTTGGATTTGACCCCTTCTTCCAATGAAAGAAAAATTCAGAGTCTCACTGGCATTCACAGAATACTTCTGATATTTCAGAGAGAAGAAAATAAATTAATATGTTATAACAATAATATTTCTATCCAGATATGCAAAGAAGAAATCCCTTGAGGTGATCAACTTGTACTGTGAAGGATGATTACCTCTGTAATATTTTATAAACTTGCATAACTCCAGATTACTATTCATAAAGTTTATGATTTTAAGACCTTATTGGACCAGTTCAGATATAATGAACTTGTAGAGACATTTTTTTTTAAAAAAAAAATGATACAGTGCCACAGCAAAATATATTTCTTTTCTATTTCTCTATGGTGGACCAGCTTATATTTGTGTTAATTTGGACATAATTACACTGCAATCTTAAGCAGTCTATATCCTATCCAATGTTCATAATGGCTTAACTCTTAAGTCAATTAAAAAGAAATCTTGTGCTGACTGAGACCCCTTTAGGGAAGGCTTGTGAAGTATTGAATCTGGACAATAGGTTACCATGTTTTCCCACTGGACAATTTACCTGTTGTTGTGCTCTCCCACCTTTTTGTTCCAACAAAGCAATTGCCAATTACTTTCCTTCCTGAAGGCGGAATTTACTAGACCCAGATCATTTTATAATCAACCTTAAAGCATCCGAATGTTCATGCATGTAAGTACAAAAACCAGCCCTTAAAATAAAATTGCCTTTCTTAAATGCCCTGTTGGTCTCTAGAGCTACCTTTACCAGGATATCTGTAATAACATAATAGCTATTATACTTGCCTTGTAAATTGAAGGTTGCTGGTTTTCAAATATGTTATTTTCCGGAAAAAAAACTGGCCTTTTTAAAAACTTAAGTCCATCAGTGCACCATTTCATTATTTTCCAATCACTTGATATAGAAGGAACCAAGGATCCAGCACTGTTTCAGAACTTTATTATAAAGGCTTAAGCTTTTGTGAGCTGTAGCTCATTTCATCAGATGCAGAGTAGCTAAACTGATGTAGGATTTAAATTGGGATGATGTGGAGATAAAAAGGGTTAGGGAAAGGAAAGGGAAAATAGTTTGGTTATGCATATGCAGGTTACAATGTGTTGCAGATTACATGTACATTATAGATTAACAGATGTAATGTGTTAAAAACCATTGGGTATGTTGAGGTCTAAGATTACCTGAAACACTTTTCATATATGAGCATTGTTCAATTTCTCACTTACTGTGAGAAATTGCTGTTAAGTTGTGCTTTTCCATAACACCTACTTTGAGGTCTGCTATAAAGTACCTTACCTGGAAGGGTAAGAAGGGTTTCATTTTCAATTGGAGAAGAAATCCTTCTGCCCTTTGCCTTGAAAAACAATGAACCTACCTATCTCCCTATCTGAAGTAAACATGTTTCAATCATATATGGTTAATACTGACATTGATACAAAGTTGGACAAACATTTTAGAAATGGTTCCTATATACCCGTGATGGCGAACCCTTTCCATGGGCACATGTGTCGTCATAATCTGTTCTTCCAGGTTCCGTTGTGTGAATGTGCACTGTTCTGTTGCTCTTTTATGGGTTCTGGTATTTCTGCCCACATGCGCGTGTATGTACGTATGCTCTAGTTTTGGCACTCAGTATCAAAATGGTTAACCATCACTATTATATACCTTACATTGGAATATCAACTAAAACAGGTGTATTATGTCTTTATGACTGCCTTTGTGTTCCTCCAGTCAGAATGGCCAAGAAAATTTGCTGTAAACTGAAATTAGAATGAAAAATAAAGGAAAAACAGATTGGGCTAAAGTACATTGGGACTGGCATGCAAAAAAAAATGAACTGTGGGTAACAGAGTAACTATGCAATGATCTGAGTCATGTCTACATATTACAGATGTAGAATTTGCTGTAACACAGAAGCTGGTCCTATTTATGAATGCTAAATCCTTAGAGACCTATTTTCAGCCCCTATGAAATTTATTTTAGCTAAGTCTACTGCCAAATCTTCCACCAGCAATTTCCCTCCTCATGTTCTGTCTAAATAATTCCCACAAATTAGGCTGGGATCTTCCTAGCAATAGCAGCTCTTACAAGTACCTCTACTAAAAGTCCCTGACTAAAGCTAATTGTTTGGATTCTAATTTTTGGTCTGCCACCTGGACTGCCAAATGGCAAAGGCCTATTTCACATCCAGAATTCAGAGTCTACTGTTCATTGGGCTCACCATCTGGAAACAGCCACACCCGGGAACACTGTTTTTTAATGGCAGCCCTTCAACATAGCCAAGGAAACTATGAATATTATAGAATCAAACTGGTTTTGAAATACTAACCATATCCAGCTTCTGGTTAGTTATTTATTCAGTACCAGAAAGGATAAAAACAAAGCTGAAATATAATAGGCCTCTAGGAAACATAGTTTTGTGGTTGCAAAACCTAGGTTTGCACTAGAGGAGGGAATTGCTGCACCTTTCTCTCTATTTGTCTTTGCTATCCTTGTATTAGCAGAAATGACTAGCCTACCCAACCACCCTCCCATTGTTCAGCAGAAAGAAGAAATCCTGCCAAAGTTAATGAAGCCAGCCCTTCAGTTCATAGCAGGCAGAAGGGGTAACTAAAGCTGTCTCTAGCAGCTGCCTTGCAGCCTTGTAAAATGAGAGTTTCACATATCATAGCTTTGTGCTCTGAGCTGTAACTTCCCAGCTCCTGATTCCCAGTCTCACTCTGAGTTCCTGGAAGGATGCTCTAGTTTATGAAAATAGTCACTTGCTGTGCCCTGGATTACTAAGTTTAGTGCCGAGTGCTGGAGCCTATATTTCACTTTTCTCTTCTTGGCCAAGCTGCAAAACTCTCACTGTTTCCCACATAGTATCTCACATGCTTTTAACAATAGAGTGTTAGATTTGTCCAAGGCAAGGCAGCTTCACCTTCTGAATGATGATAACAGTAAGATATGGTCAATTCCAGTGTTTTGGAACATCTGTAACCAGAAACAATGGATCACAGAGAAAGGATAAGAGCCACTATTCAGACAACGCTGTCTAATCTGAAAAAGTATAAAGTCTGTCTCCTACAAGTTTAAAATGCCTAAATATTTCCCAACTCTATATTTTCATACAACTGTGAGCAACTATGAACTCATAAATGAATGTTGTGGGTTTGCTGATGTTGCACTTGTGTGAAGAAAAATATTCTATAATGGTTTTATTCTGTTCCTGCTCACACAGATTCTTCATGATTCCAGGGTAATATGAATGCTGGCTTGTAAAGTGGGATTTAAATATTTGCAAGTGGATAATTAAGAGTGTATATGAGGGGACTGCTAACAATTAGGGGACTGGAGGCTAAAAAGGAATTGGGTTTGTCTAATTTAATGAAAAGAAGAACTAGGGGTGATATGATAACAGCATTCCAATATCTAAGGAGCTGCCACAAAGAAGAAGAGGTCAACCTATTCACCAACTTGTCAGTGTTCCAACACCGAAGGTTTTTAAGAAGAGATTAGACAACAATTTGTCTGAAATGCTGTAGGGTTTCCTGCTTGAACATGAGGCTGGACTAGAAGACCTCCAATGTCTCTTCCAACTCTGTTATTCTGTTAATCTAATGGACTGAAAAATGTGGGAATAGCCGGATATGTGGCTGATACCACTATTGTATTGTGATTTAATGTCCTTAGGTTTTAAGATAACCTAGGCCATTAATGATAGGGGATGCTTAACAATTACTGTATTTACTAGATAGTAAAACAAATCCCTTCTTAAAACTATTATTTCCAAATTGGGAAGAAGGGGGAGTATAAAAAGATTATTTTATATTTCTTAACAATAAAATATGCTGTTGAAAAAGAATGAATAACCACCGTAGGTATCATAGCTGAAAAACATGGATAAATTAAAAGTCTAGCCTTTGTCAAACAGCTTGTTTAGTGAATTTCAATTACTTCTATAATATATAAACTGAGTTTCTCTTTTCTCTGTCTTTATCTGTAGTGACTCAAGGATCTGCAGGTTAGCTGTGACCTGCTGGTAACTTATAAAATATTTAGAGTTCCTGTTATTTTTCAAAGAGAGATGGGGGTAGAATCTTAAGAGAGGAGTTCGAAGTGTCTTTATCCCAAGGAATTTTGTGGGCAAGAAAATCTAAAACCAGTAAGGAAGACAGTAGATGTATTTTTTTCCTCCAACTGCATCTGGGATTCAGATTTAATACTTAAAAAGCTATGGCAGAACTGAATCTAGTATGGTAAAGTTGGCATGGAAAGCCAGGCAGACAAGTGAGCGATCTTTGTATATTTTCAGGGCTCCTTTGATCTCTGCATTATATTTGCTCACTAAATGATGTCTAATGTGGGTATGAAGGTTTACGTTTCATGTTACTGGTAGCAGTTAACCTAGTCTCTCTACAACTTTTTTGTAACCTTTATTAAAATAAAAATATTTTATCCACTCTGAGGTTTTCCCCTTAGCATCATATATTTCCATCTTCTCATTCAAGAATGGGTGGTAAGAATTTAATTGTTTAATAGGATGGCAAATAATTTGCACCTTTCTTGCTACAATTGATAATCAGTTATTTTGCTATTTCTATTTCCATTGGAAGGAAGGAAGGAAATGTTTATATACATGCTTGCATGCTTCTGTTTAGGACAGAGTTATTTCTTGTTGAAAAAAAATGGTTGTATATACATCCACAATCTTGCGCATATTTACATGTAGTCGAAAGCCTGCGCAGATAATCTTTTAATAATAATAATAGGTACTGTTGCGTTTGCTGTTTCAACACACATTCAAAGCTCATAAGCAGTAGGAAAGAGTTAATTCAACATGCATATTTAAATTTAGCATTAAAATTCCAAAGACCCACCGTGTTTATGTGATTTATACAGGCAAAGAGAAATGCATGGATAATATTTCACTTTAGAGAGAGAAAGCAAAAAATAATAATAAAAAAAATAAGCCTCTCTCTTTCTCCTCCTCTTTGTGCTTTTGTGTGAAAAAGTCTACATCTATATATATATCTACATCAGATTGGAAGACTTAACTTCAAATTGGGTTAACAAATGAAAGGTAATGCCAAATATATTGCAATATATTCTGTCCAAATATTAAGTAAAGATGTTGGGAGATGCTGATGTAGATAAGGTCCATTTTCCATTATGGTAATAAAAGAAAAGACCTCAGTCTATTGGATGATAGATGGTTAAAAATTAGCATTGAAATACAACGTTCTTAGCAACTATGGCAGCATTCATGTTGCATTTTAAAAATAATTTAGCAGTATATGAATATTTGTAAATGTTAATGTTTCCTAGTACAAGTTAATGTAGAATAGGATAACATTGGACATGAATAAGATTCTATGGAACATGCCAAACCTATATAAATTATTGAAACATTTTTAATGTTACAGTACCAATATTTTGCAGAATTTAAGGATGATGTTTTCAGAAAGACACTAAGAATTCTATATATATATAACATAATTTTATTTCTTAATTAGCCATCTGGGTGACTTTGAGCCAGACACTTTATCTTTTCCCAAGTCATCTCATAGGGTTGTTGTGGTGGGAAAAATAGGTATAAAAAGGGAATATTAGATTCGCTGCTTTATTATTTCTAAAAATAATAAAGGTGGGATATATAAAAAGTATTCAGTAGCAATACCCCAAAATCTGACTCCCTGGGAGTCCAGTGACCAGACATTAGAGCAGAGATGGGCAGTTGGAATTTAGAACCAATTGAAATGTCAGGATCACTTTACCTGAGAATCTCCCCCATCTGTCTCACTATCACTACCACTGTATCAGCTTGCCTTGCCTTTTGTCATTCATTCCTCAAATCAAAGGCCCATATCACAACCGATGGCACAACCGCTCAAGCAGCTGATTAATCTGACTCTCTGGGATGTTTTTATGTAGTGCTTTAGATCCTTATTTCCAGACAAGCAGCCTCTCTATCCCATCTTCATCCATACACATACTGTACCATATCATTTCACCACCATCACCACAATACCACACTCACTGGGGCAGCTGGATTTACTGGATGTAACACTTTAGATCTCTGCCATTGCCACTGTCACATTGCCTAATCTTCTACAGTTGAATGTCAGTGCCTTCATCGGAGTGGTGGGTTTCAAAAATTTTTAGAACCTCTTCTGTAGGTGTGGCCTGCTTTGTGGGAGTGGCTTGCCGGCCATGTGACTGGGTAGGAGTGACTTGCCACCCATGTGACTGGCCAACTTGTAAAATGTAGTAAAACTCACTTAACAACGCTCTTGCTTAGCAATCAAAATGCTGGTTCAGAAACTCTGGCATTTGAAGCATGCAAGTCTAAAAGCTGTCAAGTTACAAGACCATTGTACCCCTAACCCTTTAGGAAAAAAACCCCAGGGGCATTCAAACTTGACAGCTTTAAGACTTGTGGACTTCAATTCTCAGAATTCCTCCTCTCGCTCTTCATTGTGATGATGTGTGGATGGACAGGAGCTGGAACCGGTTCTAAACGGCACTGTAGATTTGTGGAATCTCTTCTATAGAAGAGGTTAGAACTGGCAGGAACCCACCCCTGCTTCATCGGCACTATGTAGTACTGAACATTTGCTCAGAAGTGCTGTTGCACTCATCATTCCACTGCCAGCTCATAAGATGACCCAGTCAGCCATGCAGTCCAGCATGGGTTTTGATCAAACAGGCAGATGAACATCTCTTCCTCCTTGGTCACCCAAAGGTCAGTCCTGAAGTTGGCTACCCTGAGAGTTATGTGCTACTTTACTTCCCAGAAGAACAGAATAGTGTGAAATCCATCCAATTTTCCTGGGTAATCCTATGTCTGGAGCGAATGTATTTTAAACACAGTACTTATATAAAAAGGGCAGGATAATAAAATGTGATTTATTGATTCAATTTCCCTGGATTCACAGAGGCAAGTTCTTTTGTCCAGGATAATTTTACAGTATTTACTTTTTGAAAAAGCAGATGGGAGAGCAATATATCTAGATCTAAAAAAAATGTTTTTTATAGTCTTGGAAAGGTGAATGCTGCTAAATAGTATGCTGTTTTTCAGGTAGAATGTTTAGCCCAGGCTCATTCTATGATATCCTATACACTTAGTGTTCCATATCCTTGATTCTTTACAGAATAATCTAATTAGCCTGGTAAACTTTAAGTAAGGAACCCAAGCCCATAGAATAGCAACTGTTTATCCATTTTGACTTCCCCCCTTGATAGATGTTTATCTTCCAAAACAAATGGGATTAAATCCAAGGAACAAAACTCAGATCAGTATTATTATTTATTTATTGTACAATCAATGAGCAAACTGATCCTAAGCTAATAACTGTCTGTCTCCAAGCTTTCCTCTCAATATTTAGTCTAAGAGCAGCAAAGCATATACATCTAAAGGGAGAAAGAATAGCTTTAAATCTTAGCCTGCACTTCCTAATTTCCCATTTATTTATTAGTCCACTTCTGTCCTAAAAAGAATTTGGACAAGAGATTTTTATTATGTTTTCAGGTTAATGAATGACTAACATATTTTCCTGCATTTTGAATTATAGCTCTATTTACTCTATTAATGTCAGTTGGAGTACATGAAATTATCACTGCATTATCAGTATTAGTATCAATATTAAAATATGGAGGCCTACAAATTGGAAAGGATAGAAAACTGCCTTATCTTTTGGCTATCCAGAAGTTGAATAGATTGGGTACCATTATGCATCCATCTTAAACCCTGGTCTCTCTTCAGGTCATGTAAATCTTGGACACTGTATCTATGTATTTTAATTTTTTCTTACTTGGCTTGAAAATTTCCAGACTGGGAATCGATATAGCTTTATCTTTTCCCAAAAAGTTATTGACATAACTCTCCCCCACCACTGTTTTTTGGTCTCTTTAATTTCCTAACCAGATATTAACACCTATTATCCCACTTTCAACATTAGTTCAATACCTTGTGATAGTTCCTGAAATATCTACAGTATAGTTTTCTGAAATGGATGCTACCCAGCATTATTGACTTCGCCCAGGAATCCTTTAAAAATTGTCTTACTACCTTTTTGATGCTAGGTACTCATATCCTAGTTATATTTCAGTTCAAGTAAAATCCATTTCTTGTAGAAGTTTATTTTGTCCTCAAATGTTTAACAAAAACATCCTTCTCTCTGGCACCACGTTTATTCATTCATTGCAACCTCTGTGCTCTGCTTATCTAGTTGTCCTTGTACACAGAACAGGTGACATTACTTTCTGGAAGGCCTCATCCATATACCTTCCTGTCTTTCTAAGAATTTCCAGTCACTTTCATTTCAAGGGAACAGATTTGGTTCAGTCAGAAGATTATTGCATTGAGCAAAAATTCATGACTAATGACCAATTGACAGATACTAGAACACTCTATGCAACAAACTGGAAAACATTTTTGGGCTAATTTTCTATCTTCAAACTAGTTATTATTTATAACTTTTTATTCTTATTTAAGAGTATAAACATGCCCTTTATTAACTGATTGTTTGCATTTTTACATTGCTGATTTCACCCATATCTCTGGCTGTTTATGACAAAATAAATGCCATTAAATCAAAACATAGGCCCATCGCCCCCAAAAAATTTAGCATCTAGAATGGCTTCATTCTTCAGCAACCAAGAGCTCTGTGAAGGTGATGAAATGTACTCTGGATTCCCTTGAGAGAGAAAGAGGATGAAGACAGCCCTCCCTAATAGTTCTCAGAATTTCAGTTTTATAAGATTCTGTTATAGGTGTGGAACAATTAAGAAATCAGCTTGGAAGAATCACCATGTGTTTTTGGTTTTGACAGTTTGACAATGGAAGACTCTATCAATGCTTCCATATCTCTGCCCCCCCCCAAAAAACAAGCCTGTAAGGGAAGGCAATATCTGGATTTCCAGAGGCAAGTTTCTATAAAATAGAGCAGCCATCTCCAAAGTCCATCCCTGGGGCCAATTGCGGCCCGTTTTCAAGTTTTGGGCAGCCCGTTTTCAGTCTCTTCTCCTCACCGGAGTTATTTGTTTAGTCTTTCATAAAATAGTTCATTTGCATTTAATGTTAATGGTTCAATTAACAATTGAACCAATTACTGCCAATTACCTCCAACAGACCGATTAGATCCCACAGATTAGGACTCCTCTGAATTCCATCTACTGGCCAATGCCGATTGGCGACCACCCGGAGGAGGGCCTTCTCTGTGGCTGCTCTGGCCCTTTGGAACGACCTCCCTGTGGAGATTCGGACCCTCACCACCTTCCAGGCTTTCCGCAAAGCCCTTAAAACCTGGCTGTTCCGACAGGCCTGGGGCTAATGAGTTCTTGTCCCCGCTCAAATGGTATGGTTGTTGAGTGTTTTAAATTGTGGTATTGTTTTGTCCAAGTTTTTTTTCCTATTTGTATCCCCCCCCACCTGACTTGGTTGTGAGCCGCCCTGAGTCCCTTCTGGGAATAGGGCAGCATAGAAATATAATAATTTCAATTCAATTCAAAGAATGTCACCTCACCAAATCTGGCCCTCCTTGCAAAAAGTTTGGACACGCTTGAAATAGAGCATATATTATTAGCAGTAACAATTCAATACTTTGGATTCATAGCAAAACTCATCATTACTCTTAGTGTTTGAAGCTTGGTGAGTCCTTCTTTTGCTTTGCTTTCTTATTTACTCAAGAGCTTTTGATGAGGACTTCTGTCAAAGATTTTTTAAAATTCAAGTGTCGATGGGATCACTTTTGCCCACCTATTCATCCATTTATCTCTCCCCACACATCCACCCACAGGATTTGTCTCTACATAATATTTATTGATTATTCTCTACCAAATTTTGCTCTCTCCCTGAATAGTTATCTTTTCTTTCATTATTGTTTGTATCAGTTTGCCTTGAATAGATGTTAGGCTTGACTGCCCTATACTTTCCCAGTCATCCTTTTTGTCCTACGGCTAGATAAGATCCATGGTCAAGCCATTGAAGTTTACTGTGTGCCATGGCCAGTCACTCTCTTCCATCCTAACCTTCTATAGAGATTATTGAAAATTAAAATTGGAAGCAGAAACTTCTATGGGAAAGCGAGAATATGAATCTAATTAAAATAGTTTTACATTTATGTTATCATGGACCTTCAGTTAGATGCTATCAGGACCCAGTGATTTATTATTGTATAGTCTCTCGAGAGACTAAACATTTTCCCTTGTTACTTTTTGGCTTAGGTGTTACAATTCTGTCCTGAATAAGTCAATGCAGGCTCAGGTATCTGTCCTTTAATTGCTACTTTATTGTATTTTCTATAGATGTTATAATTCCATCTTCTACATAAAGATATTCAGTGATATGAAGATAGCTATCATATTTCTTTTCATTTTTAAATAAAATTACTTTTTAATGTTTTTATTTCCATAATTATATAATGGTACATGCTAGTGGAAGTTCATGTAAATTACATATGCCTATTTTCATTTTCTACATTAAAGGATAGTGGCCTTATTTTGTTTGCATATGGAAGTCATTTTGAATGGCTCATACTGAGTTCCCAGTTTCATTTCCACTGTCCCTTTAAAGCTGGATCCTAATGTTTGCTACTAGAAATTTCTGTTTGTACACTGATTTAGGGCTATAGTTGAAATAGAATTAGTAATGCTAATTACTGTAATTAGACTTCTTCAGTCTCCTTATGAATTTCACAGCCCTTATCATTTATAGGACAGAAGAAAGGTTTTCTCAAGAGAGATGGAATTAACTGGTATGGTAATAAAATCCTTAGCTTATTAGCAGGTGAGGCAGAGATATGCTAACATAGCATCTCTGTCACTGCCCAAATTGTAGAGGTGGCATAAATAAGAGAATGCTAAAATTCTAATGTAGTTTGCAGCACTATTGAACTGCAGATATCAATAAGTGACAATGCTTTTTTTTTTTTTTACCATACTGGTTCAAGGCATAACATTCACAATTGGAATTCTATTTTTTTTTAACTTCCTGGAATTATTTTTGGTGAAGAGTGATGAAGAAATATATTAAGTAATAATTATAATGAGAGGGCAAACTCAGAATATCATCTAGAAAAGAATGATAACTCAGTTTTAAGAATATAAAATATGGAATATACATACATTTTGTCACTGACTGCAGATACGATATAATCAGGTTTACAGTAACTTTTAGAACAAAAGTAAGTTTCTTAACATATACACTGAGATAGCATTATTTGAGCACTAGTCTGAAAAGTCTGAAAAGCATATTAAGAAGTGTCAGCATAATTCATGAAAAGATAAAAAAGAATGGGACACTTTCTTAAACCAGTTAAAGCAACATACTGATTTTTGGACTATACAGCTTGCAACCTACGGTAACTCTTTTGGTTCACAGTGATTAAAATAACCCTATCTAGTTCTGAGGCATATAACCTGAAGCAGAAATTATAAATCCATTTTTCCTGATATTTGAATAAAATATTCACATATTTTATGTGAATATGTGTAACTATGGTGGAATAAATGATATTTCAACTTGTATGTTTTGTTTCTGTTTAAGAAGGCAGTAGTTCTATAAACCTCATGTTGGAAATATGTTTCTTTAAAATCAGCTATACTAATATCTGAATAGGCATTGGTAATGTATCCAAACTTTCTATAGAAAAGTAAAAATGTTTTCAGAGATAGTTTTGTATTTGCAAATAAGGGACATGAGAGAATCTGCTGCAATGTTGTTTGTGTGGTTGAGTTTATTGCTTAATTCTTTTTAAGGATAAGGAGTTTATTGCTTAATTATCTGTAAGAAGTCTGAACTCTTATACATGCTTACCAGCAAATAAGCTGCATTGAATCTAGTTAGAGTAATTTCTAAATAAGCATATAGAACAGCTTTTTAAATTCATGCCTTTGGTCATTTATAAGATGGTATGCAGAAGGAATTATATGCAACTGATATGCAAGGAAGTCATAATTACAAGTCATGCCATTGATTACTTCTAGGTAGACATCAGTGGTTGGATTCAAAAAAAGTTTACTATTCATTCTATGGGTGTGCAGGGGAAGGATGCTGCAAAATCCCCATTCTCAAAATTTCCACTACCAGTTCTCCAGAACCTGTCAAAACTGGCTGAATACTACCTCTGGTAGGCATACAGAGAAAAAATACTAATATTTTCACTCATTTTAGAACAAGCATTTTTGGAGAGCACTATTTGTAGTTTAATTCCAGTTTAATTTTATCTCCTTAAAATTGGAATAGAACCTTTAGAACCTTTAAAGATCTGTCGACCTCTGATAGGAACATAAGAAAAGTAAATATAATAAATCATTCGTTTTATATCTTGCTTTGTCTATATAAAGACCATCTCTAGGGTTTAGAGAGATTAGAAAGATAGATATATAGATAAGATATATAGCTATATAGATAGATAAGATAGAGAGAGGGGGAGGGGGTAAGAGAGGAAGGAAAGGAGAGAGGGGGTAAAGAGAGAAACTATTTATATCCCAGAGATCATGGACATGCTTTGGCTTCAAGAGAGGAAATCCTGACAATTTGTGGTGTGAGAGGGAATGGAGAACCATGAGCACCCAAATAACTACTGCAGCCAATGCAGTTAGGCCATTCTAAATCCTCTTCTTATTATGGGTTCTTCCTTTAGACAGCAATGTATATTATCTCAGTTGTGAAGCATACAATTAACGTTTTACTCTTCTTTACAGCCTTTCCACTACTTTATATTTTACAACTGGTACCGTGTTCAGATACGCTATAAGTATAACAGCAATCAGTCAACAAACAGTTTGGCAACCCTGCTAAAAAAAATGAATTCACTGAACATGCATAGCATTGTAATATAAAATCCTGGAATAACATTTTAAAAAAATCCTATATGCTAAAGACAACTGCAAACAGCATTCTATACTATAAAGAGCTAATATTTTTAATAAAATTAATAAAATGAGCATCTGTAACCATAAACAGTTTTCTCTTCATCTAGTTATAAAAAGTTTACTGTTAAAAATTATTTTTAACACAGCTGGTGAGTTCTGGCATGCTAATTCCAGTCCAGATGTTGACACTGAGCCTATTTGCTGTCCCATCATCTTCTGTTTTTCTGAGGTAGAATGCGACAACTTGATGCAACCAGCTGCCCATGGCCAACTCTTCATGGCCAATTCAGAATGATCAACTAGATGTGGGACAGCTTGCCCTGGGACAATTTAACAATTGAATTATTTAAAATAAATAAAAAGATATTTTAATTTTTGTCTTTCATGTTTCATTCTGCCCCTCCTTCGCATCCTTTCTTTAATGATTCTATGCTGCCATTTGTCTGGTGTTAGAGTAACTCTTGTCCTGCAGCAGGTTGTCCTATGGCAAATTGCCTGTGGTGAGTTGTCCCACACAGAGAGACCGCCTGCTGCCAATTACCTCCCAAAGACCCATTAGATCACACAGGGCTGGCCTCCTCCGGGTTCTGTCTACTAGCCAATGCCATCTGGCTCCTACCCGGGGGAGGGCCTTCTCTGTGGCAGCTCCGGCCCTTTGGAACGAGCTCCCCGCAGAGATTTGGACCCTCACCTCTCTCCAGGCCTTCCGAAAAGCCGTTAAAACCTGGCTGTGTTGGCCGGCCTGGGGTTGATGAGTTCCCTTCCCCTCTCGATTTGTGTGTCTGTTGGTTATTTTTAAACGCTTGTATTTGTAGTTTTTGTGTTTCCCTTTCCACCTTTGGGTTTGTGCACTGCCCTGAGTCCCGCTGGGAATAGGGCGGCATATAAATAAAATGAAACCTAAACCTAAACCGAATCGGCCATGGCAATTCAGCTGTGACGAGTTGGCCATGGCAAATTGTCATAGACCTATTCTGAGGCGGGACTCTGTGAAGTTCCAGATCTTGGAACTGTATCACCAGTGTGCTCCTAGGGTAGGAAGCAGACTAATTTCAGAAGTCACTGAAAGTGCAGTGTCATTTTGAACTAGGTTTATGCTGAAATCTCAGAAGAATTCCTTGTGGCATTTTTCTAAAATTATGGTTATTTAAAAACAACTCATCCTTTTTGAAATGTTTATTTCAATGCAATGGAATTGGTGGGATGGGTTCGTGGAACAAGTTTCTGGAAGGTGCGACCATTCCTTTTTCTTTATGGACTGGATTAGTCCATAAAGACTCATACAGACTGAGAATACAGACTCATTCTCATTTAAAGGCATTTTTTTTTAAAAAAAAAATAAATTCTACTCTGATTTTTTTTTTTTTGATTCTTGGGTAGGAATTCCCATCACATGAATTTTATGTTTCCTGATTAGGATTCCTAACATATCACAATTTAAATATGGATATAGGAGGTAGATAATCCTATTGTTTGGTGTAGGTATGTTTCTAAAAAGCAGCTAAGTTTACAGTGGGAGATTATGTTTTGCCATTTTCTTATCAGTACAGACAATACAGATGAAGAAATCATGTTTTTAACAATCTGAAAAGTGAAGCTCTAGAAGAAATAAAAGAAAACCGAAGGCATCTAACTAAAGAGTTTAATGAATGAACAGCTCTTTTAAATTGGGCTTCTTCCTTATGCAATGGATTATTTCTTAACTGTGTGGTAATTTACATGCCAGTCAATTTGCATATATTAACCCAAGCCCTCTCTACCTTTCCCATGTACCTCCCTTTCTGAGTCACATCTTATTATAACTCTTTTGGGACCAGACAAATTGAGGCTATATTAATTCATCCAAAGTACGCTGTGCAAGTTTTTTTTAAAAAAAAAATCACTGGCTGCATGATGGATTTGTATCTTTGAATGAAATTATTCACTCACCTTACCTCCTCTTCCAAGCAGCCTGAGAATCAAGAGCAAGGAGGCAGGATGGAAGAAGAAAGAGCAAGCTGACTGTGATGAAAAGAATGAGATGGCTTCCTTTGGGAAAATGCAGGTGGGACATCAGAGGAGCTGGAAGGGAAAGAGACTGAACATAGGCTGGACACAGGCTGTTTTATTGGGAGAAAATCCCTATGTTACTTTAGAAAATGAACTCATTGATGTAGAGTTCAAGAGGCGGGGAAAAGGATATGAAATTTAACTAATTGCATCATCTTCTAGACATGTATTATTAAGATGAATGCTTCCATGATTGACACATCTCTTTTTGCAGTATATTTTCATTTCATTTTAATAAATAATCTGAGAATTCTGATTGGAAGTTTTCCATGAAATATTTTATTTAGTGCCCTTTATTTTAAGTATTTTAAAGTATTTTTTTCTTGATATAGCCTCAGTTTTGAATGCTACTATCAATGGTTAATCACTTTATTGAAAAGTTGTATTATAAATTTGGAGAATCATACACTTAAAATTCAAATTTTATTTTTCAAAGTAGTTCAAAACCATTGGAGCAATACCAATAATCCTAATCATAATATACCCTGCACCTAGATTCTGCTAATCTTCATTTTTGAAAGTTTTTCCATTTTTGAAAGTGATTTCTAAAAATGGACAAACTGTTCTCCTAGAAGATAAATGGGGCTTCAGGAATTTTCCACCATAAGAAAATACCTAACCCATGTCACCTTAACAATATTCCTTATTGTACTCATGGTTACTTTTTGTATTCTGGTGGTAAAATATATTTATCTTCATCATTCATTCATATCTAAGTGTGAATAAATACAATGCAAAAAAATCCTACTGGAACGAAAATAATATTCAGAAACTGGATAAGCAATTTGGAGAAGAGGATAAAAATAAGTATTAATTTAATAGATGGAAGAGTATAATTTAAAACTAGTTAAACGTAGTGAAATTTAGTGACAATAGATATAGTTAAATAAATAACTGATAATGATAATAATGTATACAATGTGCAGTGTTATGATAAGTAATGATTGGATATGAATATTGAATGGTACCCATGAAAGGAAGATTAGAAATCCTTTTGGATTATATATAAAGGTTAATAAAAAAGAATTAAGTTAGATTCAGTTAAGTCTTGATTATTAGGGGGAAAATGTTATGATACAGGATATAGTTAAATAAAGGAGGGATAATGTTAACAACGTATATATAGGTATGGGTACAACATAAGGAAACTGGATGTAAATTGTAAACAGTGATTTGGAAAGGAGGATTAGAAAATTTTGTTATTAAATATTATGGATGTTTAGCTAGAATAGGACATAAGGATTCAGTGTTAATGGAGGATTTGAGAAATAGTAAATGAAAGGCCAGTATGTAGTTATGTATTAAATCTTGGTATATTTTATGATGAAGGATGTTTAAACAATTATAGTCAAAATGGAGGTATGATGATGATAACATGTATAAATATCTGAGTTAAAATACTTGAGTTAATATGAATTATGTTTGTTGACTGTGGAAGGGATGCACGAAAGTCTTTTTGTAACCAACTGATACACTTTCTACGGTATGTAAAGAAGGATGTGTTATGTTTGTTTAAAAAATAAAAAATAAAAAAAATATTTAAAAATATGCATTAATTTAAAAGGGGCTATATCAGCTGGAAAACTAGACAGCTGAGTGTAGCAAAGGAAAATGGTCTATGCTGTGGTGCAATTTGAGTCTGCAGTTCAACTGGCTCAAGGTTGATTCATCCTTCCAGATTGACTCAGATTGTTTGTTAGGCCATCACAATGTAGCATATGTTGTGATCAGATCTTCCATTTAAAAATCTGAGCCTTCAAGCCTCTACACCAGCAAGCATAAGAATACACTTTGAGTTGGGCACCTGAAGAAGAGCATAAGCTAGAAACAGAAACATATGGCAAGTATTGAATATTGTATTTTTTATATTCTATATTTTTATGTTCTATATTCTTTTTTATATGTTCTAGCTCGAACTGAGCTTGGAATGAACTGGATATATTAGTTTGTAGGAAAATGACACTAATTAAATGTTGAAATCCATATTATTCACTAAACCCATAGAGTATGGAATAGAATCCAAATGCAGCCATGGGAGTGATAGAGAAGGAGAGAAGAAAGCAGGGAGGGGAAGAATTAATTTTTGACTTGCATATGAAACTCTTAATTTTTACAACAAAAGTTTTGATGTATATATAATATACATAATCATATACTTTTTCTCCCTCTAGTCTTCCTTCATTGTCTATTTTCCATCTCTCAGATCATACCCTGATATTTACTGTACATTTCCCCCCAAATGTCAAGACTTTCATTTAGACTTCACAGGAAAGTTTTTACCTTATGTTCCTTTGATCTATGTTTAATATAAAATTTACAGATTGCTATAGATTTATCGCAGGTATAGAATGCTGTGCATTATATCAAATAATGATTTTAAGGTGTGTTTTAACTGAACTCTCTTTCAAACCAAATTAAATTTGGCACATAATGCAGATTAAAAAATAATTTAAGAAAAAAAGGATATTTCTATTATGCCTATATAAAGCACACTATAATCAAGAATATGAATATGTTAATTTAGTCTATGTATGAGGAATGTCTGTGGGCAGAATAAGGGTCACTTAATCTGGCACAACATTTTGTCCAAAGCTGTAAACCAATATAGTTGCACTTAAATTCAAATTACAAACTTAGGCTCTGCTAGTAAATCCATGTTGTTGTAGAGGAACTTACACTCTTTAATCTCCTCGCTAAAGGAATATTGAGAAAATGGGTCTTTGGGGGCCACTTTGCTTCAGATGAAAGAAGTATCTGGATCTGTGTATGGATCTTATTTTTACCCTGAGAGAACAATGCATTTTTCTAGCTAAGTGCCATTTATGATTGCTCTCATTGATTCTTTTAAGAAAGATAGGAAATAAAGAAAAAATATGTCTCTTCTATCATTTTTCCTAAAAGTGTGTGTCCATCATATTATGCAGTAATTACCACATTTTGAATATAAGGAGGGAAAGGGACAAAAGAAAGAAAGGCTGATTCCACACTACAAGCTATGCAGCTATGAATTTTTAGCATCTTTTTCTCAAAATAAAAAGGGCAATTAATTCATAAGGGAAGATAATTGTTAATTGCTGTTTCTCTCCCTGCTGCCTCTTCTCCCTCTGTTTATGTTAAACACTGAGCCTTAACCACGGCTGCTCTCCTTGAATCATAAAAAAGGATTTGTCAGCTTTATCGCCTGCTTGCTAGCTTCTTTCCATTCCCTCTCCCATCAGAGCATTTGAGGTGGAGGTATTTCTTCTTCATCCCTTTGTCTTTCTATAAAAATGATTCGATCCTGAGCTATAGTGATATAAATAATATTTCTGCATTTAAATAACTGGGAACTAGTCTTTGATTATTTTTTTTTTTACATTTCTTCCAGGTAGATGTTTCCTAGCACTGTGAATCAAAAGGCATTATGAGTCATTACATCTTTCCCTGTTTTACTGAAGTTTCTCTCTCTCTCTCTCTCTCTCTCTCTCTCTCTCTCTCTCTCTCCCTTTCTCTCTCTCCCCTCCCTCCCTCCCCCTCATCTCTCTGCATTTTTGTGTGTCTTCTGTGATAACACATAGAAGGGAGTAACTATAAAAGGAATAGCAGAACCTGATGGCAGAGTGACAATGGTGCTCACCCTTAACTAATCACAACCAAAGTCACTCTCCCTCTTTAGTGCGGTTGGTACCTATTATAATGTTAACCAGCTGTTGATCATTACTTGAGAAGATTCCTGTACATTTGGCTTTTAGCAATGAATCAGTTTAATTGAATTTTCATGTGTGAGTTTTTTGGGCCTGAGAGTTACTAAAAAATCGACAAGCTCTCCAGATGAAAGTACAGCCTTGGTATTTGGTAAGATGAGCCCCACACTTATCACATGGTATCACAATTACAAGCAGGTCTTCATTTAGAAGCAGCTCAATATTTCATTCTGCTATTGATGTTATATCCATGGATGGAGAAATGTGGTTTGAGGCCAATGAATGCTATTCAAAATGTTGTTCCTTAAGGAAGAGTCTGTATTCATTGGAAATTATTTTTGTCAGTCTCTGGCTCCAACCTCCTGGCACACCATCATAGCATGGACTAGTATGTTTAGGTAAAGGAAATTCATAGCAAATAGCAGAAGACATTCCCGACCCTAGGGGGTGGTGCTCATCTCCATTTCAAAGCTGAAGAGCCAGTACTGCCCAAATACATCTCCATGATCATGTGGCTAATATGATTAAACACCAAAGATGCACAGAACGCTTCTATCTTCCCACCAAAATTGGTTCCTATTTTTCTACTTGCATTTTTACATACTTTCGAACTGCTAGGTTGGCAGAAACTAGGACAAGTAACGAGAGCTCACTCAATTACGTGGCACTAGGGATACAAACTGCTGAACTGTGGACCTTTCTGATCGACAAGCTCAGGGTCTTAGCCACTGAATTACCATGTGTGTGTGTATGTGTGTGTGTGTGTGTGTGTGCACGCACACACACACACACAAATCTGAGGTGGTCATTGATTGGAAAGGAAAGACTAATTTTTTATGTTAATTTATTAGTAAGAATAAATAAATAAATAAATAAATAAATAAATAAATAAATAAATAAATAAATAAATAAATAAATAAATAAGAAAGAATAAGAGGTTCTATGGCAAGTCTCTGTGAGATCTCCAGATTTACAATAGTATAAACATCTCTGAGCTGATAGAAGGAGACTCCACAAACTGAAAAGTTTTTGCATTTTCTTCTTCTTCCATAAGAAAACTTTATGAACAAGATGGGGTAGTTTTAGAGCATCTCAAATTCTGGGACCATCTAATTCCATAAAGTTGGTCCATATATCTGGAAGACATCCAAAATGGGGAAGCCTTATTTAAACAGAACTACAGCAACAATTTACTGAAATATATTTCCTATAAATAGAGAAAAGCCTGCAGATGTAATGGTTCCACAGAGGATTTACATCTAAAACTGTACATTTTGCAATAACTTTACACATACACTAACCTCTGTTTATATCTACCCATCTATATAATGCTGGGAAATATTTAGTTCAATTTAAAAATGACAAAAGAAGATTTAATCCTCAGTTTCTTATGAGAAACTAATAGCACAAAAGTAATAATAAGAAGGGAACTAGCATGGACGCAGCATGATTTTGTCAATAAATTGAATGAAATGTAATTATATATTCCCAAGTCAAAGTAAAACAGACATTTTTCCTGAACAAATCAGTAATATATCTGAGCTGACCAACCCAACAGAGAAAACTCCATCTTCAACCATGGAACAGCTGATTCCACTTCTCTGTTCTGCCTCAGCTTCATTTGAACTACCTCTCAAGTACAGTAATGTATGACACAATGGCTGAGGTAATAAATACAGAAAGATTTATTACCATATAATATTACATTTGTTCTGAATTTTGTAGCTTGTCTATGTTTCTATGTATCTATCCCATAACAATAAGATAGTTCTTTTTCATATCTAGGTCTGGAAAATATTTCTTTGAATCAATCCCATAGGTAGGCTTGATTTCCTACCTTCCATCTTATTTCTAATTAAATAGGTGATGGCAAGTGTTTCTTTATAGATCCCAAACAATATCTCAAATGATCAAAAACTGGTCAACACGCAACAGTTGGAGTTTGTGCATAATCACATTTTTAACAATCTTATTCAGGGCAAGCCCTGTCATAGAGTCGGGTGAAGAAACTACTGGCAGCTAAACAGGCATGAGATTTGCTCTCCCCATTGATATTATTTATCCTGTTTCGATTGCCTCTCTTCTCATTCACCCCATTCATCTGACTTATTCCAAAGTAATATGAGACAATTAATCAACAGATTTCACATGCATTGAGGCTGCCATTGGATGTTGTCAGATAAGGGAGAAAGTAGTACTGCCTTATGATAATGGTGATGATGATGATGATAATGACAACTTAAGGATGTTTTACTCATGGGCAAGCAATATTGGAATCCTGCAGGGGAAAATATATCAGTAAGGCATCTTTGTGTAGTGGCTTTTTTTTAAAGTTTTTAGTTAGTGGTTAGCTCAGTGGCTAAGACGCTGAGTTTGTCGATCAGAAAGCTCAGCAATTCAGCAGTTCGAATCCCTAGTGCCGCATAACGGAGTGAGCTCCCATTACTTTTACGCCCATTACGCCCAGAGTCCCCAGGGAGTGGACGGCATACAAATTTTACTAAATTAGAAATTGGAAAATTGCACTAAAACTTGAATTTTTTTGTTAGGAATTATAAAAAGAAATTATGAAAAACAAATAGATACTTAATTCTACACAGCATTACGGCAGCGAGAATTATATTTGTTCAAAATTGGAAAAATAATTATACACCAACAGAAGAAAATGTAATAAAAATATATTGGAATGTGCAGAGATGGATAGGCTCATAAAAGAATTAAAAGAGAAACAAGAATCGGAATGCTATTTCATATGGGATTTATTGTACAATTGGCTAGAGGAAAGGGGGTGGGGAGCAGGAAAGCCAAAAAGAATGGAAGAAAGATTAACAAATAAATAGACAACTACAAAACCGGAAAATGATTAAAAGATAGAAATATGAGATAAATAAATATTATACAAAATGACTTATATCTAGTAAAATTGTTATGTATAGAATATATAGATTATTATATATAAAATGAAAAATTGTATGAAATAATGTAAATGCACAAATATATAAAGCTATAGTTATAAAAGACTCTTGTATAGATAAAAAAATCACAACAGATATGTAAAAAATGCAACGTATTGCAAAGATGTGAAGTTTGTACAAACAAAATAAAATATTAAAAAAATAAAAAAATGTGGAAAAAAAAGCTTTATTAAAAAGTAAAATTATGAGTAGCTGCATGACTATCCTGTTTGGAAATATACCTTACTTTTGTGAGAGAAAGGTCAAGGGTAAGTAAAAGTGGGATTGAATGTTCTGTTAGAAAATATATTTGGTAGAATCCTGGCAATCCAGTGCTGGGGTTTCAGCCATTTTGCAAAATTACCCATAGGCTGTTCTTGAATTTTCAATTCTCAAAACACTTGAGAACCCCAGAGTAGAGTAAACTGCTATACAGTAAGCACATTCAATCTGAGCTTAAAGATAAATAGGCAGGCATGCTTTCACCAAAGCCAGGCTTCATATGGCTTCTCTTCCCCATCTTGTGTTAAATTTCAAGTTTAGCATAAACAAACTTGGCTCTTTTTACAGAGAGAAGAGCAGGATAGCAATTCAGTTATGAATAAGTAAACCAAACATGGGAGTTAATTGAAGTGCAACATATAAAAAAATGTTTATAAAATAAAATATAATGGTTTTGCTTCTTTTAACTATCTTGGTTTTGAAATTTGGGGAGGATATAGTGAAATATTATTTTACAGTAATTGAAAGTGCCAGATTTTGGGAAATATCCTAGCACACAGTGAGAAGCATGTTTTATACTGTCAGGCCCTGAAATGTATAATATTTCCAAAAGATACATGACGGAAGATATTATTTTCTCTAGTGGTTTTTAGTGATTTCTCTCATGTACTTCAGCATCTTGATTCTCCAAATGCTCATAAAATGTAGTACAATACCCCTGGAAAAAAGGTTGGTTATTGAGGTGACTCAGGCCAGACAAACCACACACCTCCCATTAGATTTAACATCTACCCTTTGGTTTACAACATTTCTTTCTCCAGCTCTCAAAAGAGCTGTACCAGAATTTAATAGTTTCATTTCTAATAAAAGCCAGTTGCAACTCTACACGAGCTTGGTATGTTTGGATGCTTTGTGCAACATTAGGGTGTGTGTGTGTGGGGGGGGGGGACTTTGAACTCTACGTGCAGAACCAGAGGAGATAGGCTTTCTTCTTATATAAAAAAGCTTTTTTAAAAAAATCACTGAGCATATAAGTCTCAAGAGACTCTTCTTTATTAAAGAGCTTTAAATTGTTCCCTATCTCTCTCACAAGGATGCACTTTGCTAGGTTGATGGAGGAATGGCACAGTTTTTAAAAGATACAGCATTACTTCCTTTCACTAAATACAGGTTTAGTGTTCATTCTAGCTTGCTTCTCATTCTGAAGAATCAGTTTCAGTAGAGCATAAGAAGAAAACATGACTACGTAAGCCTTACTTCATGTGGTTGCTTTAATGGACATCCTTCTTCCATAAGCCAAGAATTAAGATGCTGAACAGTGTTTCAAGCATTCACTGGAAAAAGTGCAAGAATACATACAACATTGTGTAGTTATACATACAAAGTGTAAAATTGCAGCTGCCAGTTCTTTAGCTTGTGTTGATCTTTACATGCATCATATTCATCCTAGGAACCTAGGATGTTGTAATTACTATGGTCCATCGAACAATCAGCCAGATGTTCAGACTAGATTTGGCACTTTTGTCTACCCACTGAGTCTTTCCCAAGGATTGGGATAGGCAGATGTGGAAGATGATATCATCTCAATATCTAGCTGTTCCAAGTATAGCCACCTTTTGCAATTGACTCATGGTAAATTTGATAGCATTCATGTGGTTGCCAGTTGTTTTGGGATTGCACTCAAAGTACTTATGATTATTGGTACTACTTTTGCTTTCTTTTGTCACAATTGGTCTATTTCTATTTACAAGTCTTTGTATTTTGTTACCTCCTCCAGTTCCTTCTATTCTGCTACCACATCACTAGTCAGACTTTTTTGTCTTTCTTATTGGGGTGTTATGTAGTAGATGCCTGTCTTTTTGAAGTCTAATGTTTGAGAACATTTAGTTTCTTCATTTTCTATTACATTCTCTATCTTATGTTCCAATACACTACCAATTGCAGGTAAATGGCATTTCTTGCACATCTTCTAATGCACCATTGTTGCTACTTTGTCTTGCCAATGTTTGTAGTCAGGTTGTGTGATCTTCTTGCAGCAGCTAGCCAGGTAGTCCACGGTGTCTTTAGCTTCTTTGCAGAGAGCATTTGCAACAGCATTTGCTGTTTGTTGCTACTTTCTCAATACTGGTATTGTATTTCAGTTTGGTGTCTCTAGTATTAGTGCAAAGCAATATACACAGGTCACCAAATGCCCTAATTTCCTGTGTCAGCGTTCCAAATATTATCCAGAATTAAATCAGAGTTCAAGGCATAGATTTCATCAAAATTCCAATTTAATAAGAGAGACATGTTGGTACATCTGTGGAAAACCCGAATCTGAAAGCTTCCTGGGGTTCCCACCCAATTGAAAGTTCATGATCTTGTCCCCACACCCACAAGTCCATCACATGATCCAATCTTTTTCTGCCACACTGGCATTTCCACCCATCTAGTTCTGGTCAGGTGCAGAGGTGCGGAGACAAAGGATGACCTTAGGCTTCTAGAAAGGAATGTTTTATTTTGACAACAACACATTCTACAATTCTACTACTTACTATTCCCCCTCCCAATTACCCCACTAATAAAACAGCATAGTAAAATAATAGAGAGAGTGTGGCAGGCCAAAGATCCTAAAAGGAATATGACTGCAGGCCTGACATCCTGCTTCCTTCACAACAACTCTGTGAGGTAAGTTGGGCTAAAAGAAAATGATTCTCTCAAAGTCATCTGTTTGGTTTTAATGTTCTCTAATTTTCTATACAGTTTTGGAGAAATATGTGATTGTCACTGGATACCTATATTTTCTATCAATTTTCTGTGCACATCAATTATTCTGACTTTTAGCTTACCCTTGTCATAAAAAATAGGTTATTTTCAAGTGGTCTCCGAAAGATCTCACAAAACTGTAATTGACAACAAATAAATAAAGTTGCATATCTGAAGGGATACACATTGGAGAAAAAGAAAGCATCTCTTATCTAAAGGAAGGAATATGAAGAAATAGCTCTTGAAGTAGAGTGCATAATATCATATACAGCAACACATATGCATATACACTATGTACATTCTACTATAGATGTATAGTAGATATTTGAGACTAAAATATCCCAAAGAAAATGTATCAAAACTGAAAAAGTGAAAAAGTCATCTGGTGTTTTCATTAGAAAAAGGTAAGTGGGATAAAGTGATGGATAATATAATTAAAATCAGGATGTTTCTGTCTTTTGCATAATACTAAAAATTGAATCCAGGGGATTATAGGCCACAATGTAGGAACAATTTGGGAGGTGGCTAGAAATGTACCCTGCCAACAAAAGTGCATATAGTAAAGGCTATGGTTTTCCCAGTTGCAATGTAGGGCTGTGAAAGTTGGACCATAGGAAAGGCTAAGCACCAAAGAATTGAGGTCTTTGAACTATGGTGCTGGAGAAGACTCCTGTGAGTCCCTTGGACTGTAAGATGATCAACCCTGACTGCTCTTTAGATGGCCAGACCATGAAGATGAAACTCAAATACTTTGGCATCTAATGAGAAGGAAGGAGTCACTTGAGAAGAGCCTAATGCTGGGAATGATTGAGTGCAAAAGAAGAAGGGAACGGCAGAAAATGAGGTGGCTGGATGAAGTCACCGAAGCAATAGGCATGAGCTTAAATGGACTCCTGAGGTTGGTAGAGGACAGGAAGGCCTGGAGGAACATTGTTCAAGGGTTCACAATGGGTCAGACATGACTTAACAACTAACAGCAAGAAGAAATGTTCCTTTTATCTCCAAGAACAGGTTCAGGCATAAACTGTACCCAAATCAAAGGTCTTCATTCTAGTTTGAATCCTATGACTGGAATTTTTAAGTTAAGATTATTATATATTCTGTCATAGTTATAAAAATATAGTCCTCCACTGAAAATCATGCAAAGCTGACTTTGTATTGAAGTCCAGTAAGAACAATTAATTTCCTGACAGTTAGAAGAATTAATCAGTGGATGTGGGTTGCAGAAGTTGCAGAGGTTTTTAAGAAGAGTTGAAACAACTACTTGTCTGAAATGGTAGAGTGTTTCCTGTTTGAGGAGGTCGGTGTAGAAAAGCTTCAATGTCCCTTCCAACTCTGTTATTCTGTTAGTCTGTCATGCTCATGAGCTTTTCAGTGGTGTCTATTTGACCATAGTGGGAAGCAGAATGTGGAATTATGCAGATGAACTTGTAACTTCCTTGCATTATTTCAAACCCACTGGGATTCATTTAACAAAGTTTGATGCTACCTGCACTGATTAAAAGGAGCTCTCCAGATTAATATACTTTCCTTTTTTCTCACGCAATGAGAAACTAAACCTGGGGTCTTCTGTATTCATGGAATATCCATGGCACATACTCTCCTATTGAAAAGCAGCCCTAATTCCAGCTGCTATTTCTGCATTATGACTCATTTTTTTAATAGATTTTATTCCTTCTTTCTATTTCATCTGGAAAATTAGACTTTTCATATCACTTCATTGCTTTGCATTAAATGTTTGCTATGGAGGCAAAAAGCCAGTCTCTGAAATGAAGCATAACACATGGTCTCTACTCTCCAGTAACCTACTGCAGGGGCTTCAGTTAAATCTTCTCTCCCCCTCCCCCAGCAGAGTTTCTGGTTTTTGTCTCTTCCTTCTAAATGTCCCCTGGGTGAAAAGAACATAATAGGGCTTGACTTGACAAGAAAAGGATACTTGCTGCCAATTAAAACTCTAATAGTGGAAAAAGGAAAGTGAACAAGATACTTCCTTTATGGGAGGAGTTTGTTGTCACTGAACTCTTCATGCTGTTGGAGAGATTAAAGTCAGAGGGGTAGCACTTGTCAGATTTAAGATTAAGCTTCTGAATTTTGGAGCACAGAAACAATAATTCATTTGTTCGCTTACTGAATTCTTTTCATTATTCCACAGACACACACTTCAGTGATCCTTCACTCATTTTAATGCCTTAAGTATCATTTTTTTTGTTGAAATTATCAGATGTACTACAAATATAACATTTTCAACATTACTTTCAATGTCATTTTTCTTGTCCAGAAAGTATCCGTTGTGTTAATTCCAATTCACAAAGCTACGCATCCTTGAACAGAGGAAAGAGCTATTAAATAGCTTTAAATTTACAGTCTTGGGCTCCCCCTTTTGAGTTTGGGACCATGGACCAATATTTGGTCCTCCAACTGAGGTTGAATTACAGCACAGTAATGCTCCTCCTCGATCTCATTCAGGACTGCTTGGATTTGTAATGCAGCAACATCTGGAGTGCTGTAGGATACATACTCTGCCATAAACCATAAATTACACACAGCGGCCTTTTATCTGTAGATGATTTCCAATCTTTGGCTGCTTTCTTTTTAGCCATTAGATTCTGGTAAACTTGCCCTTCTCATGGCCAAGCTGATCAGAGTTGAGGTTATGATCATGATGTCCAAAACATACAATCTCCATTCTGGAATGTCAGGATGGTTGGCATAACTAGTTGGCAGGTGGCTTCTCCTGAAAATGCCTTCCTTACTGCTGGCAATGCATGCTTGTGTAATTATGTTTGCTGGCAATACCATGTTAATTAATAAGAGAGCCAATTTGGTCTAGTGCTTAAGGCACCAGTCTAGAGGCCTGGAAATTGGGAGTTCTAGTCCTGCTTTAGTCTGGGTGGGTGACCTTGGGCCAGTCATTCTCTCATAGTCCACCATGTAGTCTTGTCAGAGTGATAAACTGGTCAGTCAATACCTGTCACAACCAATCATTTAAAAAATGAATATTTTTTTTGGGGGGGGGGAAGGGGATTAATTAAAAAAGACCAGATCTTACACTTATGAGGAAAAAATGCTTTAAAAATCCCTGTTAATTAACAAGCAAACAGAAGTTGCAGGAACTGATGACATGAGAGACGATGCTACAAAGGCATCCAACAGTGAAAGAGGTTGCACAGGAACAAGGGCATTTATAGTATTTGCTACCTGTCTCTATTTTTGGAGCAGTAAAAAGTTGAACCCTTATCTGAAAATGGTAGTTGGTGTCTAACATTCTACTTCTATTATGAAGGTCAGAACTGAAGTTTGTACTGTAAGCTTTCATGGCTAATATCATGTTGGCAGTGTGTTGAACATCTTCATCTATGACCTACATAGCAGGACTTTGGAACCGGTTAAATAAAAAGATGTCAAAGTGAACAAAGCCCCAAATAATGTTAGCCTTTCTACTGATAGCTAATTAGATTAATGGCTCCTTATAGTCTTCTTCTATTTTTATGTCATTGTCAGACCATGCTTCATTCAACCCAACATTCTCCAGATTCAGAACTGTCTGCATTGCAGCACTGAGCATGTGTTGTCAACTTCAGAAATTATGGAAAGTCCTTAGGAAGTGC
Source organism: Thamnophis sirtalis (assembly GCF_051295495.1). Classification (NCBI taxonomy): domain Eukaryota; kingdom Metazoa; phylum Chordata; class Lepidosauria; order Squamata; family Natricidae; genus Thamnophis; species Thamnophis sirtalis. Next base: position 38,881,042 of record NW_028261391.1, read on the forward strand.
AAAGTGCTTCAAAGCCACCTTATTCAATTTGCTGCTTTAAAGGAGGTTCCTGCTTCGATCTGTGAATCTGCTTGGATGGAGTGTTTTGATCAAAGCTTTGTCAAATCAAAGCACTCCTTCGAAGTTTATATATTATTTATATAGCAAGGACTGGGACTGGGTTTATTGGGAAATGGGGGAAATGAGTTTAAGATCAGCCTCAATAATTATAGTTAGGTTTCAAACAGCACATTATCAACATTTTAAAAATAGCACAGAGACTGGTGAAATATATTTTCAAGCTCCTTATACTGTGTATGTTGAAAAGACATGACTTTAATTCATTGCAAGGGAGATACAACCAAGGGATATTATTTCAAAGCCTGTTTGAATTTGTAATAGTGTCACTAACAGATTGGTTTTCTTATAAGAAGCCTGAGAAGTATTCTCAGCCTTAAATATTAATTTTGATATTGGAAATTAAGAAAGCAATTACTTGGCCGATTCATTAATTACTGGTTACTGGGCAATTTTGCATGGTATGCACAGAAAGCCTGAGGCAGCTATTAAAACCTGCTCTGACGCTATTAATCTATTTGTGTTTATCATTCAACTTCTTTGCAATTATGACATTTTATTGTACACAAAACTACGAGTGGAATCAAGCCCATAGCAACCTTTGACTTCCCGGGAATTAGATTTTTTTTCTTAAAGATTAAGTTTGTTCAAGCATGTAAAAAGGACTGGGTAAGTCTTTTTATTTATCCATTCCAATCTTAATCTAAGATTAATCTGAGAGTGAAGAAATGACTACTCATTTCAATGATGAGGAAGTGACATTTTGCAAATGCCCAGATTCCCTCTTAGGTCAAGCTGTAAGCCTCAGTCCTTGAAAATCCATGGTGTGAACAATGTAAATTCTGTGCCATCAGATTGGATGTTAAATATTATATCACTAGTAAATCCTCAATGAACATATAGTGTGAAACTCCAACTATATTATCACTTCATTCAAATTTTAAAAAAATCAAATTTGTGCCTTCAAGACAGTTTTGACCATGGTGAATTCTACCTGTAGTTTTCTTGGCAACACCTTTCAGAATTGGTTGCCAATGCCTTCTTCCTAGGGCTGAACTCACACATGTTTGCTCCATAGAAATCATGTTCTGTACATTAACTCAACCAATTAATAAAATGAGACTTGAGAGGAAAACCAAATATCTGCCAAAGCTTATGATCTTTCCCAAAACACATAATGCTTCAAATAGTTATATTTTATTCAAGAAATAAATAGTAATGTTGTCATGCATATTTAGTACATGAAAATTCACCAGCCTAATATGAAAATACATTTGTGACATATATTAAATGGGAAGAAAGTATGTAGGGAAGTCTCCTTGCAAGTAAGGTGCAATCTTTTTAGCTATTGAGAAAACTGGGTGAGGGAGGGAAGATTAATTCATTGAAAAATTACTTGGCCTTTTTAATAAACTATTAATTGTAGCATATTTAAAATCTGAGTCAATTTACTAAACAATACACATCTTCTATGCTGCTATCAATAAGAATTATTGTGTTTTTGTAATCTTTTTGTAGTATTTTGACATGTTTGAAGTATTTCTTCCTTTCTAATTGCATATCTCAGATTTCAAGCATAAAACTGCTAAGCTCCATGCTTGGCTATTGGAATGTCTCTTTGTGCGTATGTGTGTGGAAGGAGAGAAGGATTAAACTTTGCATCAAGGTTATTGAGAATGGCTCTCTACCACAATTATTACCCTTATCTCCTGCTATTTTTTAAAAAATCAATGTACCTCACATCCTGAATGTTAATCTGAACACACAGCCTTTCTTTACACTCCTATGCTCTGATCTGTATGTCTTTCCCATGCTGTTGAGCTTTACAGTACACATTCATTAACTAAGGGGGTTCATAATTTTCTTCACATTCCTTGCTGTGTATCCCTCTATTTTGTTCCCTTGGGAAAAAAAAATAAACACCCTTCTATAATATGCCAAGCAAATCATCCTGCTCTCACAGGCATCCCAAGAGAAAGGCAGATCAAACAAAACAATTAATTCAGCAAACAATGCAATTAAGCCATGATCCCAGCATACTTTCCAGCCTGAAACAAAACAAATAGCCCTGGCAGCATGGATAAATAACATCACAGATGGAGGGATTTCACAAGCAGCTAACTTTTTCTGCTCAGAGACTTCAAGAACATAAAAATGTGGAGCACACGATCCTTTCCCCAAATCCTTCCAGCCCTTTGGTGCAGAGTTCATGAATTTGCTGAGAGTCACCACATTGGATTCAGGTACTCCTGGGGAAACCCCCCCCCCACTCCAGATCACCAGCTCCAAGGGGATAATTATGCAAGAAAAACACATGCAAAATAACTGGTGTTAGAGCAACATTTTAGCATCTCCCTGGATTGGCCTCTGTCATCGTTTTGACAGATAGTACAACATGATAAAGCTGCAAAAAAGAAACCCAATTCACACCCAGATAGGTTTGCTTGCTTTTCCAGGAATTTATAGAAGTTCCAGTTTCTGGGCAAATGTGGAAGATATCTGCTTCTTAGTGGATATACAAAATGTGTATTAAAAAAACCCCAGTAAGAATCTTATTGACCAGGGAGGAACATTTGGAATGTAATGAATGCATTGTGGGCTCTGTTACAGATTGGTTGCTATTGTAGATGTGGAGAAGCATAAAACATCTATTTTCCAAAAGACAAAAAGATTTACCAAAGTACAAGCCAGAAGTAAAATCAGAATCCCGAGATACAAATCACTCTCGGAACGCCAGTTATCTGCTACCAGCCCTATTTTCCGAAGATAAAGCAGCGACACTCTCAGAAATACACAGAGAGTGACAAAAGGCACATACACCAAATATAAACACACAAAATGTCATGCACTCACACAATGAGAATACATTAGACACATTCCATTTTTGAACAGAAGGCAAAACACAACCAAAGAGAGAATAGGCAAATCCTCTTCCATGCTTCCTTCCAAACTTTGAAGGATATCCTGTATGGTTCGCCGAACTTTCTGATCCTTTCAGATGTTTTACTATCGGCCCCTGACAGCTTTACCTTTCCTTTTTGTTCCCCAATGGCTGCACAGTGGGATTCATCTGCCCATTATGTTTAAAGACAAAATCTGGGAATTTTTGGCAATACAAATGGCAATTTTCTTTGCAGCAAGTCAGTTTCTCATGCTTCAAAGGTGCACTAGGGAGCATGATAAACATCTAAAGACCATCCATGGACATAGGCATGCTTCAGAGCTATGCAGAAGGAAGATGAGGTTGATGGTCTATTAGTTCAGTCCAGTAAAAGGTGTTATATTGTCTTTGAATGTAAGAATGGGCCTTCCTCTTTGGCTTTTCCAGATATCACATATCCACCCCTTTTAATGAATGTAAGTTTGGAAATCATGGAAATTGAAATGACATTTAAAATAACTTAATATGTATCGGTGTAATATGTAGCACAAATTTAGTGCTTATTCTTACTGTTGAAAGGTTTCATAGAAATTTTTCAACATCTTTAGTTGCAGCACAAGCTGGCTAATCTACTTGGTTGTGGTTTACTTATGATTGTGAAATGTTACTCATTGAGTTTCCAGCTTCCATCTCATTTTCTTATCTATTCTAATGCATTAGGGTAAATAAGAAGTACAACCTTTAGTTAGTTCAAAATGTCCTTTAGGAGGGTGGAATTCAAGGCTGTTTTGGTACTTGGCATATTGTGCACCCTGAGGGCATTAAACAAATTCAAATAGCTACACATGTACTTCTGAATACCAAGGTTGCATTCCTACAAAGAATAGCAACCAGTCAATAGCAATAATGTGCTGGTAAATTCTCATCTCAAAACAGCAAATACAAGTCAACCGCAGCAACAACTTTAGATTCAGAAGTATTTTGTGCTAAATACCATGCACGGTTTTTTTTCCTTGGGAAAGTCAACAATCTGGTAATTCAGTTGTTTCCAAATTGTTTTATGGGAAATCCCAAAAGTCTAGGAAACCATACTAAGTATCTGACTGGGAAGATTAGTGATAGACAAGTTTTCCAGAAGACATTTTGCTTTGCCATATTATTCTTTCTTTGAAATTCATAGAGAAAGAACATTGACAGGTGTATTTTAAAGTATAAAATCTACTCAAAGATGGCAGTCATGAGTTTCCTTCACTTTGTCAGTCTTCCTGCCTTATAAGAGAGAATGTCCCTCAATGAGATTCATAAACATACATGGATAAAAATGAGTTCATAATAGTTTAGCTTTAGTTTTCTCCATGGGTACAGGTTGATGTGAAATAATTTCTCTGCAGATATATGGAAAGCTATTGTGATAATCAAGCCCCAATAATATATGCTATCCTGATCACCATCTATACAAAAAACAGATTTAGATACTAGATATCATGCATCTGCAGCTGGAGCAACATCTTTTTAATGTTATAGTTATCAAATTTCTCTGCTTTTGCTCAAAGATTTGTAAAACAAATATTTAAATTAAAATAGGGAAAAGCCCAAAACAGAAATGAAATTTTGATAGGTTTTCCTATCAAAATGCATTTATATACTAGATGTATGTATTTATGTTTTAAATTTTCATATATATACTTATTCTAAAATTAATATAATTATTTGGGTTGAAATTACATTGCATTAAAATAGCCCTAAATCTAACTGATTGTCTGCTATTATTGGAGACAAACCAGCACAAAGACCTAAAAATGCTTAATATTGTATAAAACCAATATATCTGCCAAGTATGCTGGATTAATGTCAGTATTGCTCCTCAGCTCTGCAACAATTTTTGTCCCTACTGTCCAAATAAGAATTTAGCCAATAAACTGTTTATTTCTAAATGCTTCACCTATTAGATTTCTTTATTGTCATATGCATTGCATGGTTTTGCCATTTTGCCAAGATTTATTTTTATTTGTATCTTTTCCTTTGAGTTTCATCTGTCTTTAATTGTCCTAATCTATGACAATTCTTTTCTCCAATTATCTGATTTTGCCCTCTTATTTTGTTGCTGCTATTTACATTGAAAATGTTGACTTTGCTGTACTTGACTTCCTCTCCTTTATATTCTGTTTCTGTTATATATTTAATCACATGCAGAAGCTATTTATGAAGGAGTGTAATTTATGATGTGTTCTTAATGTCTTGGAAGACACAGATAATTTATTTAATGAGTAAGGACATGATAATTCACACAAGATGATTCGAGTCAGAAAATTAGTTTCATTAATTTGCTGTAAATTCTTTGCTTTGATTTACTACAGCAGAAGCTCCTATATCCAGTGCAAATCACTGCAAGTGTGTGTTTGTTATGCTGGAATCAGAATGTATTTTCCTCTCGTATCTTCTTTCCTTATGCGTTTGTTCTGAAATCTCGTCTATTTTGCCCAATAGTTTTCTGAAAGCAAAAGAGTTATGTATAAACATTTGCCAAATCATCTAATCAGAAGGTGTCTTCTATCAGTGGCTCTACTGACACAAATATTCTCACTTTGTGTAACTATGACTGGGTGTAACTTTTCCATTAATCCATTGCCTGGTATCAGTCACAATTTAATCATAAGAAATAATTCTTAATTCTATCTTTTTTATAAAGTGCCTTGCCTTACAATTTCTGAGTTCTACCACTTTGTGTTGGATGCTCTAACTAGGACTAGTTATGTTAATGTAGCAACAGTTTTTTCTGCTCAGCAATTGCAATATCAGGAGACGTATTAATGCCCTAAGACTCAAATTAACATGCACGCTACAAGCTCTGAATAGCTTAATGCCATTTAGGATTATCTCATGCACCTTTCTTGAACTTCTGCCATTAAAATGGGCTAAACTGATGAAGTGGAAATGTCTTTTCTTCAATAGTATAGAATTTCTTTTCTGTTGACTTTTGTTATGCTTTCAAAAAGTTCAAAAATACTGATTTTCAGTGTTATCTTCTGTGAATAACATACTTGGCTTTATACTGCAAAATAGCTTTTAATATGCAAATTCTTATTTAAAGATCTGGAATAAAAACATATTGAACTACATTGCAAGATTCTGAGAGATCTTTTCAGCAGTTGCTAAATCTTCTCATAAATGCATGGAACACTACTTTATTGTATGACCCAAAGATGTCATGTCTTTTTCACACATGGTAATTTTTGTTGCTTTGAGGTTGCCCTTATTCACTCTACGATGGTCTAATAACCAGGCACTATTTGTGAATGATGATAATTGTTTGCTATTCTAGGCTTCCAAATTCTATATAGTTGATATTTCAACCAAAATGTCTATTCATAGGCTATGGAGTTTGCTCCTAAGTATTTCATAAGATTGGAAGAAGATGATGATCATTTAAAATTGAAAAAAAAGAAACATTAATTGTTAGAAATTCTGTTTATACAAAGCACCATAGAGAAAACAAAAAGTATAGTCATCATGTACTTTACTGCTCAACTATATAACTATAACAGGAAATAGAAAGCTCTACTTAAAACAAAAGGGCATAGAGTATATACCATAGATCCAAACTTGTAAATACTGCCATCTACTGGCTAAATACTATTGTAGTTGGTGCATAGAAATACATTCCAACAATGTATTCCAACATTAATAACTCGAGCTATGGTGATAACAGTAGTCCAATAGCTGAAAATACAAATGATCTGGAAGCTCTTGTAATGAAAGTCAACAATTACAGTGGAAAAAGTGTAACTCAGCCTTAGAATTGACAATATTGAAATGGTGGGTAACTTTTGCTGTTTAAAATAAATTATCATCAGTAACTGAACCTGAAGACAAAAAATAGTAGCCACAGAGGACTTGGAAAAGATATTTAAATATACTGCTGGGAAACCTGAAAGACCAGTCTGGGCAACAGATTGTCCTGAGAAAAAATATTTATATCTGGTTACTGAGAGTTGGCAAAAATCTGATGGTATACAGTATAATTAATCAATATCATGGGATAATATACGGTATTTAGTATTGCATTGGATTATTTCCTGAATAATGCAGAGGTGGACTAGATGATCTTTGTCATCCCTTCCAACTCTACATTTCTATAATGCTCCCTCCCTCCTTCCTTTCCCCTTAATAGTAAAAGAATAGTGCTGTTCAGTAGAACATAATTCTTCCCTTATGCTCTGCTGAAAGGCACTGTTCTTTACTATTAAGGGCAAGGAAGAAAAAGCATTATTAATAAAGTATGTGATACACTGAAATTAAAATTATAGTCCTATTCAGATATTTGTCTCCTGTTTTATCAAGAATATGACTTAGTCTAAACCCCAAACCACCCAACCACCTATATCTTCTGATTCTCTTCTGGAATTGAAGTGGAGAAGATTGTACGGGAGTTGCATCCAAAAGCATAATTAATAATTTATCTGACTGTTGTTGCACAGCTTCAAAACACTATTCAAACAACCTGTATATATTCTTAAATTGTTTAATAGAGCTCATTGATATTGACACCATTATTTTAAATTTACTAGTAATTCAGAGAGTTATGACATCTGGTACATTTTGAATTTCCCATAATCCTTTGAAATGATATTATAATGAAATTTCCAGGACATTATGGAATCTAAAGTTAAACTGGCAATTTGCATGGTGAGGACTGTCCAGTGCTGATTTTTTTAAAAAAAATCAGTATCTAATGCAGTATAAACTGAAATCTACACATATAAAGGAAGATCTGACATAGAATTTAAGATTTTCTACGATTTGTTTAGTCCAATGATGTACTGCATCTTGGCTCTAATACAAGTTCACAAAAGTGATGTTTTGAAAATTGAAGGAGAACTTGCTCCAGCTCATGAGACAAAAAAGGACAAACTTATAAGGAAGGTTGTACACATGCTGAGTAGCAATTCGAGACTACAGATCACTTTGCCTCCTAGTGACTACTGTCACAACAGCATGCTAATCACTCCGCTTCTTCTACTTTCTCTTTTTGTGATAAGTCATCTCTATGATAATAGAGAGATTTATTTCCCTTTTGCCTCTGTTTCTGAGACCTTCCACATCAGCAGGGATGGATAGCACATTATTTGTGCTTGCTATTGACTCGACCTAAGGATTTGGGACTGCCAATCTATAGCCCTGGAGAGCTAAATTTCTATTTCACTGTGTCCACCACCCTGCTACCCGCCTTAGAAAATTGCTTCCTGCTGGCAGCTAATCTCTACCAGCAAACCCAAACATTTATATGAACTCTGTTTCAGTTGATCACATCCCTGATGCCTTCTTTGTTCAGAAGCGACAACAGTTGGCAAAGCCCACTTATATTCATTGCGGTTTCACTGCTCCAGACATAATGAGGTAAAATGAAAACAACTTCTCCTGCCACAGCTATGTGAGCTGGGAACTCATAAAGGCTAAAAAGCTTTTAATTACTAGCTTGTTGCAATTATGCCCAGCCTCCCTTTTTCCCTCCCATAGAGCAGACAGAGCACTCAGAGGTCAAACTGAACTTCAGTTTACTAAACTTTCTGGCAAATACATCTTGAAAACCTGGAGCATTTCTCATTCCTCAGAGCAAACGCCTGGAAAATGTGATCTATTGCTCCCAATAATCACATTCTCTGATCCTTAATGCTACTGAAAGCAGAGCAAAACCTTTCACTTCCAAATGTAAATAGGGTGGATCTTCTTTCTCCTCACTTTTTTCTCACACACTCCATTATAGTTTAGGATCCTCTAGATTTGACTGTAGCTGTTGCTTCTTATTTTCCTTCTTCCCAAAGCCAGGGTGTTACATACTGACAGATGGTAGGGTAGTTTCCACCAAGGTCCTCTGAGCCGGTGGGAAAATACTCAATGGTGATTGGTTAAGAGGTCTGACAGTTCCCTATAAAAGGGCTGAGTCTTTGCTGGATTGTACATAGTGTTGACTAATAAAGAGCTGTTGTTACTGTTAGCCTACGTCTGCTTCATCCATTCACCTGATTTAACACTGGTGACGAACGTGGGATTGGAAGGCAACTAAGCACAAAAAGGGCTGACTGACAATCCAGCAACACAATCCAGCCAGGAGCTAAGTAAAGATGGGGAGCCATCTTTAAGTGGCAAATTCAAATCTGACTTGACTGAATCAAGATGACTATGCACACACCCCAGCTCCATACGACCCAGCCACTAAGCACTGGGATTCATATATGATGATGTTCGAATGCTTCCTCAAAGCCAATAACCTCCTGGGCCTGTCGGAAGGCCGAAAGAAAGCCATGTTCCTAAGCTACTGTGGGCCAGAAGTATTCGACACCGCCAAGGACCTATCCGAGCCAATGCTGGTACAGTCAGTTGCTTGGTCGGTGCTTCAACAGATGCCAAGGAGCTCCCAAGCCATCTAAATACATGCAGAGGCACAAATTCAACCTCCGTAACCAGAAGGAAGGCAAAACGATCAACCAATATGTTGCTGCACTTCATAAAGCCACAGCATATTGCAAGTTTCACGATCTAGATGAACTGCTACTAGATAGAATTATTTGCGGCTCAAGACATCAACCTGCAGCGAAGGTTCCTGGCAAAAAACAACCTTATGCTGCAAATCGCATTAGACGAGGCCAGAACAACAGAGGCCTTGACCAAATCTATGGAAATGCTGCAGAGGCAAAACAGCGCCAAGAGCATGCGCAGAGCAGCTGAAGTGCATCACAAGACTGCAGAGGGAGACTGCTCTGATAGCGAAGATGAGATCTATCGCATGCGCAGAGAGAAGTGGAGAACGGCGCAAGAATTTGAACCCTGTTTCCTGCCTTGCACTGGCTGTGGAGAAATCCACCAGCAATCTGCTTGCCATTTCCAAGATGCCATATGCCAATGCTGTGATCGGAGAGGGCACACTGCAAGAGCTTGCAGGAGTGAATTTTCAACTCCAACACCATGGAAATCCCAAGCTCCACAGGCTGCAAGGCCACATCCATCCTGGTGAGAGCAATGGAAGCCGCAGCAGAGGGCAGAGAACATATATGCCAAAGACATGTTCCAACCAACCATCAGGCAAGCAAGCACCCCATGGAACAAGAAGCTGCTGATCTCCATCCTTCTTGAAGGGTCTCCATGCAGCATGGAAATAGATACAGGCTCATTGCTGACCATCACGTCCTGGGGAACATTGAAAAAGGTCATCGCCTAATTTGTGGAAACACAAGCTGACGGTTCCAGAGATACGCCTAAGTGACTATCAGGGGAACCGAATCCCCGTCCTGAGTCAAGGCATCTTCCAGGTGCAATTTAAAAAGTTTGATGGCTTGCTTCCTATTACTGTGGTTGGCAGAGCCCGGCAGAGCCTCCTAGGCTTATACTGGTTTGAATCCCTGGGCTTGGGGTGACTGGCATCAACGTAATTAGAGATGACAGTACTGAAGAACTAATGTGAGAGTTCAAGTACATCTTCGGCACCGGTCTAGGCAAGTATATGGGGTTTAGTTTAATCCAATGCTGTACTGCAGTCTGCAACCACTTGTAATTCACTAAGGTCAGGTTTCCTATTTGCCAAATAAAATCAAAGGCTGAAATTTAAAATTCAGGTTAGCAGTAGAAGAAAACAAATTCTGCTTCTAAGCTTTGATCAGGACGTGCCAGCTTTCAAGAGTTTCCATGTAAAAATGATGGGAAAAGGAAATTCTAACTTTATATTGATATGCTGCGTGGTGGCGCTGTGATTAGAATGCAGTATTACAGGGTAATTCTGCTGACGGCCAGCAGTTCGATTCTCATGGCTCAAGGTTGACTCAGCCTTCCATCCTTCCGAGGTTGGTAAAATGAGGACCCAGATTGTTGAGGGCAATAATCTGACTCTTTAAATCGCTGAGAGAGGGCTGTAAAGCAGGGGTGAAATTCAGCAGGTTCTGACTGGTTCTGGAGAACCAGTAGCGGAAATTTTGAGTAGTTCAAAGAACTGGCAAATATCACTTCTGGCTGGTCCCAGAGTGGGGTGGGAATGGAGATTTTGCAATATCCTTCCCCTGCCACACCCACCATGCCCACAGATCAGTAGTAAAAAATTTTGAATTTCACCACTGTTGTAAAGCGCTGTGAAGTGGTATTTAAGTCTAGGTGCAGTTGCTATTGCTCCAAGATCTAACTGAGGTAACTTTTACTGTCACACTGTCTCTTCTTAGTCATTAGAGCAGTGTTTCTCAACCTTGGCGACTTGAAGTCCACAGGACTTAAAGTCGCCAAGGTTGAGAAACACTGCATTAGAGTAAGGTAATAATTTTGCTTGTCTGAAACAGCTCTGTAGCATTTCTTCTCTTTTTTCTCCATAACAGCGAAGTTGTGGTTTTTCCAAGGTAAAGTAATAAATAGTACTATTAGAGCCAGATTACCAAGTTCAGTAAGACATATATTTATAGTAAATCAATAAAGGTTCTCTCCTGTCACTCTCCTTTTCCCCTTTTCAATAGATGCTCTACAAAGAAAGGGTAGGCAACCTTTTGGAACTAGAAACATATCAAAAATTTGAGAACATGCAGTGGTCACGTTCATAAACTGCTTCCACGTGCTAGTCACATCAAACCCATTCACCAGAATGAAATCTAGCTTTCTTGTGCCAGATGCACTCCCAGTGCTTTTATTGGAGTTGTAATGTACTCTAATAAAGAGACTGGGCTAGACTTTTAAATATGGAGCTTCCTCTTGAAGAATATTTGAGAAAAGGTACATAAGAAAAGGCCCCTTGCTAAATGAAAAAAAGAAAATAGAGGTGCCTGATTCAAGAGAAGTGAAGATGACAAAAAGAGCAATGGGAGTAGGAAGAGAGAGAATGAAAAGAAATCGGTGCAAGAAGTCAAGGAAAAACATATATGTATCAGAAAGGGATATCCGTGAACAACAGCTCTTGTTAAAAACTCTCAATAAAAGTTAGACCTGATAAGAGGTAAATATGGTTGCCTCACAACTTTGTACTTCCTTAATAGATGATAAGAAGGAAAAGACTAGCTTACAGAAGTAAACTTTAGATTCAGCAGCAAGAATAAAGGACAAAACAGAAAAATCAATATCTCTACATTCATTAGCTTTACTAGATCATCAACTCCCTTTTAAATAAATCTTAGTGTACAAAATTGATTCCAATCCTAATTTCTCTGTATACGTATTCCTACAACAACCTTGTAAAATAACTTTGGTTATATTATAGTTATTTTTTTCCAGTAAGTTTCGTAGCTGCTCTTACATTTCATCTTGGATCTTTTATGCTCCAAGAAACACATCACTGTATCAGCTGTAACACTCGATTTTAAATTATAATTAATAATTTGCAATCCAAAATGTCAAAGTCTCCTTATCAAAGAGTCCTAAAGCCATTGCTTTTACTTTTTGTTTAAAAGAAGGCTTAAATTACAGATTTTTTAAAAAATATATCAGAGTCTAAATTATTTTTAGAAAACTCTGTATTTAGTCTTGATCACATATGATCCACCAGTAGATTTCTCATAGGTGCTTTTGGAATATTTATTGTGGTTGCAATAATGAAAGTACATTATTTAGACACTCCTAAGAGATATCCCAGAAGTGGAAATGTTGATTCTGAAAATGCATGGCAAAGAAGCAGCCTGCTGTAGATCTGTTTATATAGTTTAATCTTTCTTTCTTTTTTGAATCATATCACTACTGAGAAGATATTTCCCTGTGAAAATATATCGGTAGAATATTTTGCAAATGTTCTAAACAATATTTTTTTCAATAAGAATCTCTTCTTTTGGAGAATGAAAGTTGAAAGTTGAAAGAGGCTAGGAAAAACTTGCCATTCTCTCATCCTCAAACTTACTTTTTAAAGTTTATCATTCTCTCCCCTTTAAATTTAATTAAAAAAAATAGGTAAAATTTCTTGGCCTTTCAGCTCTGTGGAACATGCAGACAAATAAATTAAAAAGTGGGAGAAGTGGAACTAACCCAATAATCCATGAAAACCTAATTTGCCTCACCAGTGTTGCTGACGCAAGAATGTCCCTTCTCTCTTCCCCATCTCCAGTTCTGGGGCAGTGATTGGAGAAATTGGCTAACAAGATCAGAAAATTTAATTACTGTTATGCTTCCACTTCTCCAGAAATTGGATGTCACAGTTCCTTGTTGCCTGTGCTAGAGATGTGCTGTAACCGATTTTCATAAGGTTGAGTCCCTTTTTTCTCAGCATTGCAAATGAGATTTAAAGTGCAGCCTTAGGGTTACAAAGCAGAGGTCAGTGTGACAATTAAAGGGCAATCAGAAGAAACATATGAATTTGACTCCTGTATGTACTATTGTTTCATTTGCTTTGATCTCCATAATTAACTACAATGAAAAAGGAATCGTGGAATCATCCATTCTTTTAAATAAAGCAAGAGTGACACCAACAGTTTTTGTTAACATCTTCCTAGCAACTTAAATGTCTAAGGATAGAGCAACGACTGTTGCCAAAGGTTGTGTAATGCAGCCAGTGTGAACAAAATGGTTACCCATTCTAATTCATTCCTAGATTCTGAAGCCCAATTATCTAGTATGGGGAAAATAAATGGATAGAACTTTTTTTTTAAAGGAATGAGAAAATCTGTGGAACAATTAGAACAGTAAAAATGAAGTCAGTTAAGTTTCATACTGTTACTTATCAGAAGAGTTTCACCCATGTCACTACAATGAAGAAACCATTTTATTTTATTTTTAAAAAATAAATGAATGAATATCAGTATACCAAATTCTCATTTTCACTCTCTGTGAACTTAGCTTTAGACAAGGATGAGAATTTGTATACTGTATAACTCATCTCGAAGATGCTATTAGAAGTGGTGAAGGAAAAGGGACACGATAAGTGACAATAATGCTTGCTTCCATTGCCAGGAATTGATGACAAGTACTTGCTTCTATAAATATCATTGTAGGGAGAGGAGTATCAGTATTGGGTGCAGTGATTGGCAGATCTGGTCTCAAATCAGACAAGCCTTAGAGATTAGACTAGGACTAGGTGGAAATGAATATTTTGTCTGTCCATTTTTTACCTCACCATTTTCATCTCTCATTCTTAGAAATTGCAAAAAGGAATGTTGTGGTTGTCTTATCTACTTGACTAGTTTAGATTTGTTTTTAAATAGAGAAATATAAGCAAACTAATCTCTAAAAATTCTCATATCCTCTTTCCTTGATAGAAGAATTGACCTTGCCATCATGCCTTTCCTTTGCACAACAACCTGTCTTCTTGAAATTCGAACAGATAAATATTATGCTATCTAAATTGTACCCATTGTAATATCTAAAAAACTATTTTAAAAAATAAAATATAATAAAAGTATCAAAACCCAAATATTTCTGCACGGACTTCTAACGTACTGCATCTCATATAGAAATCTTGTGTGGGGAAAAAAGAGATTAAAGTGAATATAAGAAGCAGTTCAAATACCCTTCCTGGACTTATATTTTCTCCCAGAAGCCCATAGGTTTTATATAGTCTTACTCTGGCTCCTGCCCTGATGTAGCTGTTTGGTAATTGTTGGTGCTGCCACTATCTTTCAGAAGATGCATCACCTGACATTCCCTTAACCCTAGTCTGTAAATAGGTGTCTCAAAATCTGTACTGCTCTTGTAGTAAATAAAATGTGAGGAAATGAAATGGCTTCTATATGACCATACAGTTTGGTAGCATAAAGATATGTAACTAGTCAATTCAGCCTTTTCTTCCTTCTTTGGGAAGGTGCATCAATCTGATAAAGCATAAACAAAATCAAACTTTCCTTAAGTTACTCAAAGCATATATACAGTATATGAATCCCAATTTGCTAAAATGCATGTGATGATCTTGGCAGAATACAAGATTCTTCTGACTTCTAACCCTTTGCCCTCCTACCAAGAAAGAGATCTTCATGGTTCAAAATTCCTGCCAGGAATGAGATTTATACTAAGCAATGAAACTATCTCATAATTAAGGATTATCTGTTTCTCAAGGTTAATTGGATTGAACATGAAAAACATCATTCAGCTTTACACAGGTGTCTCACCAAGGACAAGGCAGTATAATTCAACCACGACCATATTATGATTTTTTTTAAAAAAAGCTTGCTTCACTTTGCACAGTACAATAACGAACCATTACATGAAAATACAAAATCCTGTAGAATTTATATACCATGCACCTAATGAAGTACTCAATTTCTTGCCACACTTCTGCTAGAACCACAGGATTACAAATACCTCCTCTCTTATCATTAAATGGTTAGCAAGAATATTAAATAATCCATGCTCTGGCAAACCTAAAGATAAAATGTTGAAATAAATGTATCCATTGCCAAGAGCTCCGTAACCCCACCCCATTTACCCCTTTCAAAAATTCAGTTTAATAAAATTCTGAGCGGCTAACTGTCTTTGTGTAAATAATGACTTGGTATATCAGAAACAAACAAGGAGAAAGATTCAATGAGAGCAGTTACCTATTCATTAGTGATAACCTGAATTTTGAGTGCAGCTGGCTTTTCATGATACTTGTCCCCATATGGATAGCAAGAATATTTGGTTGGGAATGGCTCCCAGCCTACTGGTATTTTGAAGAGCTCTGAAGACCTAGCTTTTTTGTCTTCACCTAGGCCAGTGCTTCCCAAATTTTTTCAGTCCACCGCCCTCTTGGTGCTACAAACTGATACTCAGTGCCCCCCACCCAGTGGTGGAATTCCATCTTTTTACTACCGGTTCTGTGGGCGTGGCTTGGTGGGCGTGGCTGGGGGGGTCATGTGACTGGGCGGTTTGCACGATGGAAGGAAGATAGTAACAGTAAAATTCAAAACTGTAACAATTAATTGCACATTTATTCAAAATCCAATTTAAAAACCTTTTTAGTTAATGTTAATTCAACAAAATTGTTGAACATGATCCAGTGATACCAGGTTTTCAAAGTCTGATAGTCATTTATTAAGAACCTTAGTAACTAGTAACTTAGTAAACTCAGTAAAATTTAGTAACTACTTCACTGTTCAGTAAATTCTTAATGTGATGGATGGGCTTGATACCAGTTTCCCAACATCTGGTTTTAAGTCACTTAGCAGGAGTCTTAAATCACCCTGTTTAGTAATCTGGAGTTGATTTCTTTGCTTGGAGAGAAGTTGGATGACCACACCGAAGCCACATTCCACCAAATATGATGTTGGAAATGCAACAAGGAGCTTCTTAACCACTGTCCATAGTGCAGGATAGCGATCAGAAATTTCTTTCTGTAACCAAAACTCTTGGTATGATATCTTAAACTTTGGCTTCAGTTCAATGTCATTTTGCAGCTCTATGAGTTGTTCCTCCACTACCCCATCTTCCTCAGTATCTGAAAATGGATTTATCACCCAATCTGGAATTTCCATCAAAAAAAAGATCCTGATATCACTCAGACATCTAAGTCTTAGAATGTCAGAGAAACAACTTTAGCTGGATAGTCACATCCCTGCAATAACATCATTGTAATTTTCAGTTTCATTAATTTCCACAATATCAACACTAGCTTTGCTTCTAACCCCTTCCAAATCATCTGCATAGTCTTTAAGATTTGGTGGTCTAAATATCAAAAATGGTTGACTCACATCTAAGCAAAACTGAAGTACAATCTATTTTCCTTTTTTTTAAAAAAAATCTCAATTTTAAGATTTGTATTACTGTTTTCATTCAGTCCCCATCCAAAAATGGTGTCATCTGATGTCATTTTTTTAAAGCAACCATGGGCAGATAATTGCTCCTACTTGCCTTAATATTATTGGCCAAGTTTCTTATTGGCTATGCTAACCAAGAGGTGCTCTGGTCATTGTTAACCCTGCTGCAAAATGTATGTGTGCACATATCCACACATACAAAGGCATACAATATAATCTTATCTCCTTCAGATTGCCAATTATTTTGCACGATATAGACATTTTGCCTTTAAATGCTTACGTGATTTCAATGGCTAAACTTCTGCTCGCCGAACCAACTATTCAAAACCAGTAATTCCACAAGGAGAGAGGATAGGAATGGGGATATTTCAAAAACTAAACACATATCCTAAAATAAAATCCACCCGCAACCAGCATTGAGTGGAGCGTTTATAAGCTTTAGAATAAATGAGCTGGAAGGGACCTTGGAGGTCTTCTGGTCCAGCCCCCTGAGGTCTTCAAACTTGGCAACTTTAAAACTTGTGGACTTCAACTCCCAGAATCCTTCAGAGATCTATGGACTTCAACTCCCAGCTACGCTGGCTGGAGAATTGTGGGAGTTGAAGTCCACAAATCTTAAAGTTGCCAGGTTTGGGGACTCCTTACCTATACTATAGTAGCATATACATATAGTATACTATACCTATATCAAAGAAAGCTCCCATGAGTTTAACAACACCCGTATTTCCAAGGCTAGAAATGGAAGATTGCAATGCGAACTCCCTCCTGCTGGTAATCCAAACCTCCCTAACCAAAATCTACACCACCAAAAGGGAGCGACTGCACTTCTGCTCATCACCCCCTTCCCCCAGTTGCTTTTACCCAGCAGCGTCTCTGTGCAAAGGAAAAGGATGGCACGAAATATGTGACCATTTTTTAAACCAGTGGCAAAGAGCTCTCTCACAAGCTCAACTAGAATTTGATTGGTGGGTTCCCCCCCCCCACCCAACAACACCGTGCACTATCTCTATGCCTGCCAACCATTTAAAAAAAAAACCTTTTCACAAGCCAAACTGGCCGGTTAAGACGCTGGCAGTGTTGGGAGGCAGGTGATTGAAGTGGCATGCGCCCCTCTCCTGGGAGGAAGGCGGTGATTGGAGAGGAGGGTGGTGACATTGCTTAAAGGATAATTTCATCCTTATGCCCGCACCAATGGGCTTTAAACAGTCCATCTTCTGCTTGGCAAGTTTCTCCTTTCCATCTGAGAATTAGCTAAGGGGAAGCTACCAACCTAGGGGCGACGCCCTCTGCAGCCAACACAATGCACAATATTTTTTTCCCTCACCCTTAGCGCCCCCCCCTGCCACCCCCCCTTGCCTCTTAGAGCCCCCCTAAGTCATCCCACCGCCTCCCAGGAGGTGGTACTTCCCACTTTGGGAACCACTGCCCTTTGTCAAGGATGATTGATGTCCAGTTCTTTTTTTTTCTCCTCTGGATTTGCTTTCATTGCCATTAATGTTCTTTTGTCTTCTGCATGTTTTTCATAAAGTTTTTTATGGTTTTAATAATTGTAAACCACCCAAACTCTTTGAGAGTCAGGAAACATATACATTTTATCAATTATTATTAATATTAATAATTATTATTTTCCTTGATGAACATCAGTTATTTTCTATTGCATAAAATTAGTAACATGTTATTGCCTGGAAAAATAAAAAGAAGTTTGGGAGTATCTTTTCTTTTTCTATAATTCAGCCATTATGAAAAAATGAATAGAAGATACTTCAGTTCTCTCTTTTGTGGTATGAACAAAGTTCTCATTTGATCTCCTAGATTCCTTCTTTCCATAGTGTAGATAAGATCCAGAAGTTGAAGGAATCTACAATTCCTCTTATTCTCTTACTCTTATTCTTAAAGGTATGGCTGGGAATAAAAATTTATTTGCACATACAAACTCACCCACTCACCCCACCCCCACACATTTTGAAGTCCCAGCATGGACTGTTCCAATTCTGACTTCAAGTAAAGTGGGAATAACTTTTTAAAATCCTACTATTATATTTAGATGGATTTTTAAATATTTTAAAAGCACTTTAAATAGAAACCAACTCAGCAGGCAAGGGAATGAACCTGAACTATCCTTCCATATGTGATCATTTTCAATTTCTAGTGAGATGGGAACACATTAAAATGAGATGGTAATCTCATTCTATTGGACATTGTGTAGTCCCAGTCAATGAATCTTTACTGAAGGCTAGAAAGACACCAGGGCTGACTGCTCAAAATACAATTACTGCTAATACTGTATTAAAAATGAGTTGCTGACTAGGAATTGGGTTAGTTGGAAAGAAAGTAATGCCAGCCTGTTACATCTGAACTTCTTTTCCACTTCTGTGGTGTATGAATCTGGAAAATGAAGGTTTCCTACTTGAAATGCCAGTGAAACTCTTGATATATTTGACAGCCTTATCTGTTTATTTATATCTGCATATTCTGCAGTTCCCATATCCATAAACCTTACTTCAAATACATTTATTTATTAATGGGATTTATATGCTGCCCAATCCCGAAGGACTACATAAGCACCATATCAGATTAAAAAAAACTCTATGATTTATTGAACAAATTGAGAAACAACACTAATAATAGAAAAACATATATTTCAGTAATACGCAAACAAATACAGAACCATATTCTGAGTTTCCAGTCAGCTTTCTTCCATTAGCTTTCTTATTGTGTCAAGATACATATTCGGTGCTGTATTTACACAGATATGGATCTTGTACCTTGTAATCCATTTATGAGAGCATATATATTTGTGTCCTACTGAGGGGGTTGTTTGTGTTTAATTTGAATCCTTTATTAATTTTACTTTCTATAATATTGCCTAGACTCAATTGTTCACGGTTTTATGCCTAGTGTCAAAACTCAACAACAAAACAAACAGAAATTTGGACTTTTTTCTAATCCATGACAGTTGAGTAAGGGAAAAGAAAACAACACAAAACAAATAAGAAGTAAAATAAAGAGTTGGGGAAATTTAAATTTTATGTGCTGCTGGATATTGGAGACATTGGGGAGGATATTTCCATATCTGTTATTAAATATATTTATTCAGAGGAAAAATAACGTGTTCAGGGGAGCAGTTCAAACAATATCAAAGATATCTACCAGGACTGTTTTCATCTTCTCCTAAACAATGCAATATCTTGCTTCTTCATTGACTTCCTATCAGTGCTCCTAAAAATAGGATGAAGGACAAAAAATGAGAAGCAAACTGCCACTTGCACAAATGTCAATAATTTCACGCAATATCCTTGTAGGACAGGTTATATCATTCCAGTGTTGTATCACTTAAAGTTATATTAAACAATCACAGTAATTATTGTGGCTTTGCAGATTTCTGAAAGGGCACCAATTTTCTGAATATTTGAGTGAAGTACACCTTTGCAATAAAATTGTAAAGTGAAATGATGCAGTGATGTTAACCAATAAAAAAGTGCCACAACTTAATAATAACAGTTTTTTTTAAAATTACTGAGGTAGATTTGCCAATTATGATAATTCCTTCTTGAGTATCACATTGGAGTGGTCTAGAAATGCATTTGAGGGGTGGGAACAATATGAAACAGGATATTCTTGATTAAGTATTCTTGAAAAAACCCAGAAGAGATTGCTCTATGTGGTTTTATCAATAATGATCACTTACAACTCAGTTTTAACGCAGAAATACAATAAAAAATGGGATGTGGAGGATGCAGTTGTATAACTAGCTCTACGAACCCTGTAGTAATACAGGGAAAATCAAAAATACGATAAAAAGAGATTCAACACTAGTCTATGAGCAATTTATATAAAGCAGAAACCAGTCTAAGAATGTTCATTTCCCTTCTATTGTAATCTCTATTATATTGAGATCAATTCCTCAATTGAATGAGCTGTTTTTGTTTTATCCTGTGATCTGGAGATTATTAATTGCATTTATTATTTATTTATTAAATTTCTATGCTGCCCATCTCTCCTATAAGATGACTCTGGGTGGAGTCCAGAGATGATGATGATGATGACAACAACAATAACAAAAACAACAAAACAAACTTTAGTTAAATAGATTCTTTCAAGTAAAATGTTCATCTTTGAAGCCTTGGAAGTATTACATTAGTCACCATAAGACCTGTTAAGTACCAGTTGCTCCATTTCTTATTTTGTTTTCTTTTTTTATCCCCTTGGTGAAATGTCTTTTCAGATTATAACATTAAAACAGGGATTGTCTTGTTTTTATTTTGCTAGAAATCATTTGTACTTATGTAAATAAATGAACAACTCTGTAGTTTCAATAATATAAGGCAACCCTGGTGGGATCAAGTAATTTTTCTGTGATGACAAATTTTATTTCTTGCCATCACCAACCAAATACTTTCTTAAGTTAACAAATATAAATCAAAATTGTTGCCTTTTTTCTGTTGGAAAAGCCAACATTCTGGCTTCACTGGGTTCACACACTACAGTAATCCAAAGTCACATAAAGCACTTTAAAATTAAGTGTAATTTATGCCAACCCAGCACTATTCAATAATGTTGTCTCCAACTTATCCATAAAAATGACTGTAGCAATATTATTATATGCTCAAAAGTGGAAAGGTCCAGCACTATCCACAATCGAAGAATGGATGGTGAGGATGATGGAACTTGCAGAGATGGCCCAACTTGACTTCCTTAAATAGAGAAAAGATAAAATCTATCTGGAAATCCCTTAAGATTTATGCATGAAATGGAAAAATGAATTTATGGTTTTGATAATTTGAAAAAAAACACGTATAATTAAAAAAAGAGATATTTTGTTTTTGTAACCATAGAATAAAAGGTAATTTTGTAATTATATATACTACAAAGAAAATCAGAAGCTACAATACTTATTATTATTCCTTTTCATTTTCATTTTTTTCTGTTTTCTCTCTTTTTCTTCATTTATTATTAGTTCTTGTTGGTCTTTGCTTTTTAAGGGAGAGGGAGGGACGGAGATGGAGGGAGAGGGAGGGAGAGGGAGGGTGGCACTGATATAGTAGATTATTGTAGGATTACCTGGCTTTCCTAAAGTGCATTTCACTGCAAGGAAAGGAAGAATAAGATTTAGCCTGATTGTCATGTTTATATTTGAAAGATTGAGACAGAATCTAATGACCTCATTAATTTCATTTCATTACTAAACAGAGCTTCAGAGAAATGCAAATATTTAAAGAACCCAGCAGGTCAGGGATGCATTTAATTAATATTGTCAATGATGCAGGGGACTCCAAAAAGAAAAATCATCCTATACCATATTGTTACTATATATATAAAAAGTCTGCATGTTAGGGTGACATCCCCTTTATTACTACAAGGTTATACAGTCAACAGAGTCTTCCCAATTTTTTTTTTTAGAAAACCATACTTGGTACCAAATTTACCAGTTGTTGCACTTTAAGATGAAATGATTGTTCTGTGTTATGCTTTCTGTTTGAAACAATTTGTCTTCTGCTGCTCTGTTTCCATCTTTTCTCTAAAGTTTCACAATCTCCTCCAGATGTTGTAGAGAAACTTTAATTTTTAGAATGAAAATAATTAAATAGAAAGATTGAAATATTTTAAATGTAACTCAATTTAAATTAAACTAAATAAAGTTTAGTTTACTATGATTCCACACATGTCTTTAGAGTACAGCCCTGAAATGTTACTCAATTATCAAGAGTAAGCCCTCTTTATCCCAAACTTGTTTGCTAGTTTACATCAAAGAAGCTACTTATAGGAGAGATATCTTTACAGATATTCATCTATTGACGGAACACCCAAAGGTACTTTTTCAAGAGGCATATGGACTTTCATGTTTTTGTTTTTTTGGTTTTTTGAGAGCTGAAGAATCAAGAAAGGCCACTTTCCTCTTGAAAATGTACCTTTTGGAGAACTGTGAGCTGGTTGATTGAAAATCTCCATAGATATTGAGGGACAATCATTATGGGAATCAGTTCCACATTAAAACAATGTGATTTCTGGAGGGCCACGAGGTCATTTGATGGGGAGTTTTCTTTGTGAAAAGCTTTAGCATTGTTCACCTCTGAAACATTATTACAGTGAACCAACACAATGAAATTATTTTTAACAGCAATGACATCTACATCTTTGTCTTATGTTCAAAAGCCCCTAACAATAGAGCCAAGTTGATGCTTTGTTGACCTTCGTCAAGGTGCAGGATGATTAAGGTGCCTCCTTCTGTTGATGTGC